>NW_025789437.1:0-26499 GCF_021130785.1 Homalodisca vitripennis
GTAAATGAACTATAATCTAAACGACACATTGAGCTTCACCCCTTTCAGTATTAGGTGATCACAAACCATCTAACGTTTCTTAAATTTTTAAAAAAAAACTTTATAAATTTGTCAAAACCCTTAAATAACAATGAAATAACTGCACAACATGCTTAAAAAAGCTTACGGCAGATCAAAGAATTTAGAGAAGAGTAATTTATTGTGAAAGAAAAACGAAAAATTTATAAAACGTTCCGGATTCAGTTAATCTTCTCATTTTGTTTCCCTGCAAATTAAACGTTGCAGACCAATGGGATTGTTTTATTTTGAAATGCCAGCGAGCTTACCAAAATAATTTGTTTGCAAACTTTTCGTTTGGAAAAAATAAGAATGTTCAAAGAACAGATACATTGAGCACTGTTCTTTCCATTCTTGTGTCAGTCATTGTGGTGATTTTTTCTCCGAAAATGTTTTATCTGCCGAAAAAAACAAACTTGGAACATGTTGAAACTAGAGTTCAAAGTGTACTTTTTTTTACTTCCTTTTTTACACTATAATTCTTTTTTGGAAAGGTTGTTTAAAAATTAACACTCTCTTTTACTTTCAAAAAAGTTCGGAGATCATATTGTATAACATAGACATGGGTTTTTCTTTAACGCAAAAGAAAATTTCCCAATCAAGAAAACAATCGTTAGATCCACTAGTTTTGTTGGAGGGATAAACGGTTTAAAAATTTACAGGGGGTTCACAAAAGGGGGTACCCCGCCATTTTGTAACTTTTTTAATGAAAATTTAATTTCTCTAGAACTATTTTTGCTGAGGAAACCAAAATTTTGCACTATTTTGAAATGGATAATAGGTAAATTAAAAAATAATTTGTCATGTTCTTTTAAAATTAACAAAATACGTTGTAGAAAAAATTTTAATTCAAATAACAAAAAATTCCCTAAGGGATAAAATGTACATACACCAACTATTTGTGGATTTCATTAAAATTTCAACGGTACCTGTTTCAACGAAATCCGTGAACGCATAACGTACACGCCACTTTAAAGGACGCTTGCACAAGCCGAGAGCAATACACATTTTTTCATAGTCATCACTGTTTTTCATAATTAACCAATTTAAAAAAGCCCAAAAATTTTTAAACTGCACGGATTTGGTGACTCATGCATCACGAGTTCAATTCCCTTTGACTGGGCAATATTACAAAAAATCGGGAGTTATTTTTGTGGTTTGCAACCTGCACGGATAAAGGTCGGGACACACATTCCCCCAAACCGTGCCCGACACGTGACTCGGCCGAGTGTCGGGCGGGCTCGGCCCTCGGTTATCTTGAGGCCACACATGCCCTTTACGCAGCCCCGAGCGCACCAACCTAAACTTTTTGGGTCCCAAGGCATTTTTTAATTTTGGATTTTAAAACATTTGTCAGATACTTAAAAACACTTTCAGCAAGTTAAAAAATAGTGACTTCGTTTTTTTGTAAGCCCTTCTTATAATAACTGGAAAAAAAAAACAAAAAAAGGGTTTAAATATTTTAAAAAATTTTTTTAAAAACGAAAATTAAAAAGGGTTTTGTTTTAATACTCCTTTAAAAAATTTTTAAAAAAATTTTTAAAAAAAATTTTTTTTAATTTTTTTCCAAAACCTGGTTTTTCTTTTTTAAAGTTAAAAAAAACCATTTTTTTAAAATTTTGGGCCCTTACAGAATACAAAAAAATTTTCCCCCCCAAAAGTAATTTTTCCAATTAACCCACCCCCCCAAAATAAATTACAGGTTTTTGGCGTTTTAAATTTTAAATAAAATTTTCCGGGGGTTTATTTTTTTAAACCCCCCAAACAAATTTTAATTTTTTAATTTTTTTTTGGTTTTCTAAAATTAAAACTAAAAAAAATTTAAAAAACATAATTTCCCATAAATTTTTTTTAAAAATTTTAAATTTTTTAAAAAAAACAAATTTAAAAAATTGCCAAAAAACCCTAATTGTTTTTTGGGTTTTAAGGTAAATTTTTAAGCGAAAATTTTTTAAAGGAAATTAAAAATTCCCCCCAAAAGTTTTTTCCCCCCCTTTGTAAAAAATTTTTTTCTTTTTCCTTTTTTTTAAAAAAACTTTTCTTCCCAAAAAAAAATTTTTATCGAAATTTTTTTAAAAAATTGAAAAAGATGCCAAAAAACTCTTGGGGAAAACCGGGCCCCGGGGGTGCCCTTTTTTCAAAATTTCCCCAAACCTTAAAAACCCTTAAATCGGGTGTCGGGGGGCCGGAAACAGGGTTTTTTGGGACTTTAAAAAAGGGGTTTGAAAATTGGGCCCGGGGCCGGGCATTTTTTCCCCAAAAGGGGGGTTATGACGACCGGGGGGGTTTAGTAACAGGGGGCCCAATATTTTTTTAAAAGGGCCCTAATAATTAGGCATTAAAATTTTTTTGGGGGGGCCGTTAGGTGGGTGTGGTTTTTCTTTCCCCTCCTTTATCAAAAGTTAACAAAAGGCTTATTTTTGTGAAAGGGCCAAAAAAGGGGTTTGGGCCAAAATGGGGGTATGGGTTTTCCCCGGGGGTTTGGGGGGACGGGGCGGGGGCCCGGAAAACTCCGGTGGGAAACCCAAAAGATAGGGGTTGGGTTTAAACTTCGGTTAAAAAGGGGGATGTCTGGGGCTTCAAAGGGGAAAAACCTGTAAGGGGGTTTAAAACATCCAAAATAAAAGGTTTGTACCCCTATATACCGCCTTTCTGCATTTAAGGGGGCAAACTAAGGTAATAAAAAAAATTCTTTATTTCCCTTTGTGGGTAAATTTTGAAGTTTGAAAGGCCTAAAATCCCTTTTAAAAACAAGCTGGGGACTCCACCATGTTGAGTCGATTAAAAAATGGGGGGGGGTCCCCCCCTCGAAAAATGTCGAGGCCTGGAAATTTTCCGCCCTTTCCCGAAAAAAAACTAAATTGCCCCCCCAAAAAGTTTTCCCAGGTAAGCGGATTTTTAAAACGAAACTACGTTTCCCCGGCCGTGGAGGGGCCCCCCTTTAAAAGGTGGCTTATGCATCACAAGACACAAAAAGCTATATTTTAAAATACAAAGTTTTATTTAAAAAATATTGTGATAAAATTTTGTAGCACAATCCCTAATTACAAATTCCCCACCCACTACGCTGCCCATTTTTTTTAAATTTTTTCAAAAAATTTATTTGTTCTATTTTTTGAAAAAATCATTTTGTCTATAAAAGTTTTTTTCAAAAGATTATTAATTTAAATGACTAAAATTTTGAGATTAAGGGGGAAAATTTTGTACATAAACGGAATTGTTTTTAATTTTAAAACTAAAAAGTTGACACCCCTGTCAATTTTTATTAATAAATTTTTTATAACTTCAAAAAAACTTCCATTTAAAAAAAAAAAATCAATAAATATTCAAATAAAAATTTTTTTTCCAAAAACATTTAGAGTGTTTTAAAAAAACGTCTAAATACAGTATCTGACTCGCATTTTCTTTTTTTTCCACGGGGTTTTCTAAAAACCGGTTTTCAAAAAGCCTCCCAAAACCCCAAAGAAATTTAACTCAATGGTTTTTATATAAAATGAATTTTTAATTTAACATTTTTTTTAAAAATAAAATTTTTTTTGCATTTAAAGTCTAAATTAGTTCTTTCCGGTTATCTAGTGGATAGACCCACAACAATAACAAAATTCAAGCTCCTAATTTTAGCTTTTTAATGCTCAGTCCCTTTATTAAGAATATGAAATTTAAAAAATAAACTTAAAAGCTGAAATAAAAAAGAAATATACTTGGGTGAATTTGCTCATATCCCCGTAACAAAGGGTTTTTTTAAATGGTTTTTATTACCCATTACCATATTTCCCTTTAATTGTATGAGTCGTATAGGGATTCACAAAACGCAAACCCGAAATGTCGTTTTTTTTTATTGGTAAATTGTTTTCAAATTTTTACAACTTTTTAAAAATCAATAACAAAAAAGGGGTATTACAATAATTCTTTATAGGGTTTTGGAAAGGGGAAATTTTTTTTCCCCATAACATGAAATTTTTTTTTATGATTTAATTATCACTTTTGGTAATTCGCGCTGTCGATACGTAGCGTAGTGTAAAATACGTTTTTAAAAATGGTTCGGGGGAATTTTAGTTCCTATATTTCTTTGGGCCAAACCCCCTCTGAGAAATTTTTTAAAACTCCCCCAAAGTTTTGTTTTGCGTGTCTGGCAGTATGCCCCAAAAAAACGTTTGTGCCCAGTGCAAGCAACACGAATATAATATTTAAAATACATCCCCAAAAACCCTGGTCAATTAATAAAAAAATTTTTTTCATGATTAAAACCAAAAAAAAACACAACTAGATCGTAAAAGTGAGACAAGCTTTCACGTTTTTTTGAAAAATTTCGCCTTTAATGGGGGCCCCCAACGGGCCGAGTCCGATTTTTAAATATGAAAAATAGAGCGCAAATGATAAAAATACAATTCACTGTAACCTGTCACTTTAGTAGATGCAGTTCGTCTAAAAAAAACCCCAGATCATGAAAAACCCGGGGGAAAAGGGCACATCCAATGCAGGAAAAAGTTAAAAGGTAAACCTTCTTTATCTGACGGCGAGAGCGGGGGATGCCAATGATGACAAAGACTGATTTTCCCCAAATAACATGACGGGGGTTTTTTGGGGGTCCAGAACCCCAAAGGGCCCCCCTTGGGGCCCAACTTTAAACTAAAGTGTATGCCTGCATCACTCCCGTTTCCAGCCCCAAATTCTTTTAATATGCTAAAAAAGGGAAAAAAAAAAACCCCTTTTTCTAAAACCCCAAATCAAAAATATTTTTTTAAAGGGTTCCTTTCAAAGATTTTGTTCTTCTAGGGCTTCCTACCCTTTTTTTCCCCCTCAATTTTTTTTTTCGGGCCCCCCCCTTTCCAAGCCAAAAAAAACCCCTCCAACGCTTTTTCTCTTTGTTTGTTTTTTCAGTAAAGTAGGGCGAACTCGGGCACGAGAAGAAGGAAAGGGGGAAGTAAAGTACAGTCATGCTTCAAAGCTATTGCCAAGGGTGTAGTAGTTACAAAGGGGGTCCGATCACGAAACAAAATAGAACTCCGAATTTTTCAGTAAAGGTTGTTGTTTTTTTGTCAGTAAATTTGGGCGTAACCTAGGGGGGATTTTTTTCCCACTAGATGGGCATGATGGGGGTGACCCCAAACCAAAGTCCAGCTGTGAATCTGGCGATATACAAGTGGACTGGAGAGTTCGCGAAGAATAAAAAAGCCGGATGTGAAGGAAGGGGTCGTAGGCAGAGCAAAAGTCCCTTCCCTTTCCTTCCCCGGGGGGGCCCCGGGAAGGGGGAAAAAAAATCCATCCAAGTGGGGCCCCTGGTTTTTGCCCAAAAAGGGGGAACCCCTCGTTGTTTTTTTCCCCCAAAAAAAAACATGGGGAAGAAAAAACCCAAATTTTCCAGGAAAAAAAAAAAAACCTAAAGGGAAACCCCCGTCCCTTTTTGGGAAAAAAAACCAAACCGGGAGGGGCCCGGCTAAAAAAAACAGCCCATTCCTTTTTTTTGGAAAAATTTTTTTTTAAAGAAAAGATGCTTTTTTTTGGGAATTTTATAAATTTGTTTAACCCCTTTTTTTGGAAATTTTTTTTTAAAAAAATAAAAGGTTCTTTTTAGGCCCTTTCAGAAAAAAAATTAAAGAAAAATAAAATATACTTTAAAAACTGGGGGAAAATTTTTAAAAATTTTGTTGGGAAAAAAATTTAATTAAAGTCCAAAAAAAATCCGATTGGGGTTTTCCCCAAATTTTTTATCCGGGGGTTTTCCCTTTTTGCCTTGATTTAAAACCCAAAAAAAAATAAAAAATTCCGTTTTAATTTGTTCTTAAAATTTAAAAATTTCAAACATAAAAGGAAAAAAAATTTAAAAAAAATTCTAATTAATTTTTAACCTTTTTAAACCCCTTCCCCCAAAAAAACCCTTTAATCCAAAAACTTCCAAAATTACTGAAAATGAAATATTTGGTAACCAAATTTTAAAATGAAAAAATTTAAAAATGGGAATTTTTTTAAAAACCCAAAAATTTTAGTTGGGTTTAAAATTTCCCCGGGGAAAATTTTTCCTTAAAAACAAAAAAATTCCCAAAACCCGGGTTTTAAAACAGAACTTTTTTCCCCAAAAATAAAATAATTTTGTAACCGGGGAAAATTAATTAAAAAATTAAAATTAAAATTTTGGGGGTTTTAAAACCCCAAAACCCTTTATTCTCAAAAGTGCTAAAACTTTTAAACAAAAACAATTTTTCCAAAAAGGAAAAAAAAACCCCCAAAACCGGCCAAATTTTAATTCCCCAAAATTCTATCCCTTAGAAAACGGGTTTTTTTTAAAAGGGAAAATTTAAAAAAACCCTTTGAAACACCCCCTTTATTAAAAACTAAATTTTAAACCCCTTTAAAAAGAATTTTCTGCTAAAATAAATTAAATTAAAATACAAATTTTTTTTTTTTTTTAAAAGTCAAAAAAAAAATTTTTAAAGGGGGCCCCTTTTTAATTTTCAAAAATGCAGTTTTAAAAACCTGAAACCCAAGAACGAAAAATTCTGGACTTTGTCTAAACAGCAAAAAGGCACTTTATCTGCTCAAAAAATGCAAAAAAAACCAAAAACCCCTTTCCCCAAACAAAAAACACATTTTTTTCTGTCAAAAAATGCAAATATAAAAAACCCTCGCAAACAGGCCACTTTTTCCCAAAAAGAAAAAACGGGTTTTCTGTCAAACAATTTTCAAAAATTAAAAAACCCTTTGCAAACACGGACAGTTATCTGCTCAAACAGGGGCAAAAAAAAAAACCTTTGCAAAACACGCCCCCAAAACGTAAAATTAAAAAAACCAGAAAACCCCAAGTTTTTTTTCTGCTCAAACAGTGCAAATATAAACCTTGCAAACCGGGGGGGAGTTTATCTTCAAAAAATGCAGTTTTTAAAAAAATCGCAAACAGGCCCCCAGTTTTTTAAAACAAAAAACACGTTTATCTCTCAAACAGTGCAAAAAAAATAAAAAACCCCTTTACCCCCAAAAACAAAAACAGTTTATCTTCAAAAAAGTAAAAAAAAAACCTTCCCCCAAAAAACAGAAAATATAAAAATTCAAAAAAATTTTAAAAACCCAAAAAAAATTTTTTCGTGAGTTTTTTGACTTTTAAAAAACCCGGGGTCAGCGGGGAAACAGCATAACTTCAAAAAGGGCCCCCTTTTTTAAAACAAGTTTAAATTTTATTCCCATTAAACCCAATAAATTAAAACACGACATGTTTTAAAAAAAATTTTGTTTTTTTTAAAAAAAAACAAACAAATAAGTTATTCTCAAAATGGCAAAAAAACTTTTAAAACCAATAGACCCCCCCTGAAACCTATCTAGCAAAAAATAAAAAAGGTAAAAAGAAACTCAAACTTTAGCAAATGTTTTTTAAAAAATTTTTTCCTAAAACCCCCAAAAAGTTTTATTGTAAATTTTTCAAAAAAACTTACAAAAAAAAAAAATTTTCAGAAAATTATTGGGGAAAAGGCCAATTCCCAAAAATGAAATAAAAATAAAAAAGGGGGAAAGTTTTTTAAAACCCTTTAATAGGAGGTTTTTTGAAAAAAAAAAAATTTTGACAGAAAGAAACACCCCAAAAAAAATTTTGGGTTACCAATATTATAAACAAATACATTATCCCACAACGTTCCGGGGGAAACCCCAAAAAAAAATTTGGGAAAAATTTTAAAAAATTTTTTTACTCCCAAAACCTTCCTAGCTTTTTTTAAAAAAAAAATACGGGAAAAATTTTTTTTAAAACAATAAAAATGCCTTTCTTCAGAAAAAAACCCCAAAAATAACAATTCCGCAAACATGGCACTTTTTTTTTGTAAAAAAGGGAAATTTGCCCTATTTCAAAAAAACCCAAAAAAAAACCCCCCAAACGGCCCCATAAGCTAAAAAAATTTTGGGGACACCAATCGTTTTAAAACCCGAAAAAAAACGAAAACAAAAAATTTATTACTTATACTTTGGGGCATTTACCTGATGAATTTCCCCAAGGTTTTACCCTGTCGTGGTTTTTTCGCCGGTTATTTAAGGGCATATTTGTAATTAATTTTTTGTATTTATTAAAAAAAAAATTTAAATAAAATTTTTATTTTAAAAAACCCAAGTTAAACAAAAAAAAGTTTGTTTTTTTTATATAAAAAAAAAATTTAAACTTTTAAATTTTTTAAGAGTAAAAAACAACAATTAATACCCTTTTAAAATTAAAATCCCTAAAAAAAATTTTATAATTAATAGAACTGAATTTTTTAAGGCCATTTAAAAAAAACCCCTCCGAACACAAATTTTTTTTTAAAAATTTTTTTGGAAATAAAAAAACCATACTAAAAGGGGAAAATTTTCCCGGGTACCGACTCATTTTGATTAAAAATCCTTTTTTTAATAAAACCCACTTGTCTGATTTTTGAGCTTTTAAAGAAAAATTTTAAATAATTTTGACAAAAAATTACGTAAATTCCTGTTTTTCAAAATTAAAAATTTTTAAAGAACTAACTCCCCATCCCCCATTAAACCCAAAATTTTATGGCCTTTTTTTTCATTTTTTAAAAAAAAAACCCTATCATTTTTTTCCCAAAAAATTTAGAAAAATTTTCCTTTTTCAGTACAAAAAATTTAAGAACTCCCCCCCCCCCATCCACCAGGGGTGTTCAAAAAAATGGGGGCTGTTTTACGAAAAACATCAGGGGGCAAATTTTAAAACCCTTTTTAAAAAAATTGAAGGGCTCCCTTTAAAGTAAAAAAAAAAAACTAAAAAAATGTGTTTTTTAAAATGCCTTTGGATTTTGCCCTTTTTTCCTGGGGGAAAAGGGGGGTCCCCAAAAATTTTTCTTCACCCCCCCCCCCGGGGAATATAATTAAAAAAGGGTTTTTTTTTAAAAAAAAAAATTTTTAAAAAAACAATGTCCTTTTTTCCCATAAAAAGGTTAAATAAAAAAGTTAAATTTTTTAAAAAAAGGGGGAAAAGGTAAAAAAGGCATGGGTTTTTTAATTTAAAAAAAAAGATGTAAATTTCCCCTTTGGGGACTCCGATTTTTTGGGGTCGTATAAATGTGAAAAAAGCAAAAGTCCGGGGAAAACCGGCCCCATTTTAAATTTTTTTTTTTCCCCTGAATTTTTTGTTTTAGAAAAAAATTTTTTTTAATTTCCCCAAAAATTTTAAATGCTTTTTAGTTTTTCGAATAATTTATTTAAATCCTGTTTTGGAAAAATTTTATTAAATTTCCCCCCCCAAAAAATCCAAAAAGGGGGGGCCCAAACCCTTTTTGCCCCGATGTTGCAAAATTTAAATTGTAAAAATCTGCCAAACCCTTTTTTGAAAATTTCCATTAATAAAAATTCCTTTTATTACCCCCCAAAGCCTACATTCAATTTTTTTTGGATGTTTGTTTTTTTTCCCCTTTCTCCTTTGAGGATTGATAAAGATCAATAACAAAAATTTTAATTTTCCCCCGGGGTTAAACGTTACTTTTTTAAACCATAAAATCGCTTCGTCAAAAAAAACAATATTTTTCAGCCCAATGGGTTTTTTGTAAATTCACCGCCTCAAAAGTTTCAAACCCTACCCCACGATCAAAGTCTCTTCTGGCATTTCGGGAAACTAAATAATTTTGTTTTTTTTTTGTAATGGTTTTCTAAATGCAAAACCCCTAGGAAAAAAACAATTTAATTGGAACTTTTTAGAGATCAAAATTGTTGAAACTTTGAAGTTTTTCCACTACGATTGTAAAAGATCCAATGAAAGACCCTTTTTTTTTAAAGCTGATCTTGACCTTTTAAAAACGACAGTTTTAAAACAGGGTTGCGATTACATGTCAAAGGGCAGTCCCGGATCGGGGGAACTGAAAAAAGGGTTAAAATAGGGTTTTTTCCCCAAAAAAAATTTAAATTTGGGGAACTTTATATTTAGGGTTATTACCCCCAAAAAGGGTTTTTTTGGGTTTTTTTTTAAAAACACGGGATTCAATGAACAATGCCCTTTTTTAACATTAAAAAAATAAAAAGGTAAATTAAAAAGGATACAAAAAATTATAAAAATGTGCAGAGTCTGGTCTTCTTGATGAAATTATTAAGATAAAAGTGCGTATCTAAGCAAACGATTCAATAAGCGCCTTTTTTATGGGTCAAAATAGAGACACCTCTAGTTTTTCACCATTTGTCTTCTTTTAACAAGACCTTTCTAATAGGTATCGCGTGATGGGGCGCTGTCATATGAAATTTTGGGGTTATCTCCCCATATCCTCCATTTTGGAAAAAGGGACAAAGTTTCCACAGTGATTAAAAAGCACATTTGTTTTAGTTGTTATAGTGAGCTGAACTTGGTATTTGTAGAGAATGCCGTCCCTCCTAGGGATATACAGACCATTTCCACAATTTTGCCCAACCCTGTAATAATGCTACATTGTGTACACATCTATTATATATAAAATACTTGAAACAGAAGCTACTATATGTTTGATTAAGAACTCCCCTCCTCCCCATCTACAAGTGGTGACCACTATCACTCTGATGACTGCTTTAGTTTATATTAATTTAAAATTATATAATATTTACACATTTATTATACATAAAAAATACCTGATACTGAAGTTATATCAACTATAACTCTTCCTCCCCACCACCAGTGGAGACCACAAATCGGTTCTGCTGGCGATTTTAGTTGCTTTGATGTAAAATATATCAGTTACTAATCACTTTACTTGTATAAAATACCTGATACTGCACTCATTTGATAATAACCCTCTCCCCATTCCACCATGGAACCACATCGTTCTGCGGCTGATTTAGTTGCTAGATGTAAAATAATCAGTTCTATGTTACACATTTATTATGTATAAAATACCGATACTGCAGCACATATTTAAAACCTCCCCCCCATCCACCAGTGGACACCAACATCGGCTCTGATAGCTTCATTATTTTCAATTCTGTAAAATATATAATTCTTAGGCTTTTACACTTTATACACATCTAATAATATTAATATCAAGTTCAATAATAAGATGACTAAATCATCTGTTCTGGACAGGTTTTGCCTTTCCTTCGAGGTTCCTAATTTAATTTACACTAAACTGTACATTTTCACACCTCTTATTTCACTTATCACACTCCCGCAATTCTGCCTGGTCTATTCATTGGTTACTTCTTATCAAATTCCTCATTTTAGCTCATTATCTGTTTTTTACCCATCCTTAGTAACCACATTATTTCAAATCCAATTATATCTGTATTTTCAATCATTCTTTTTACCATTTCTCAGGAATATTTCATCATTTATTTGTAACTTTTTTGTTTGTTTTCATTCCACAAGTTTAAAAGGAATTGGCAAATAACTACATTGTCTAACTTGCATTGCTTGTTTTTGTCAAACTTTCTCCCCCCCCCCCTACATTGTCTAAGTGTAGTATATGAGTAAACAATAAATAATATAACCAATAATTGAGGAATATCTACACATTTAATAAATATTTTCTATTAAAAAAAACTTCATTTTACATTAAAAACCATTATTTAATGAGTTAAAATCTTTAAAAACTTAACAATTTTTTAATTAGTCTTTTTTCATAAAATCGAGAAATTTTCAGTATTTAATTATTGTATGTTTTGGAGATTTTTACCTCAACGAAATCACAGAATTAAAACAAAATTATTAAAAACAGTATTTTAATTATATAAACTAAACATAAACTCGTAATAGGAAGTTTATAATACATACTTCTTTATTCTTAGTTTTTGTGTTAAAAATACTAAAGGATTTTAAATAAAAGATATATCAGATATTCATCAAACATATTATTGTTGGAAAATGTTTTAATTCATTTGGACTACACTTCCATTAATTTCTGACTCTATGTCCTCGATATTTACTAAACACTCGGTACAGAAAAACTCTACATTGAGGCAGGTTCCTACTTGGTTACGAGCTTAAAACCTCCTTATTCTTAAATAAATTAGAGTTTATAACAATTCTTAAGCAGGTTATCTAGTAACCTTTTACAGTCAACATTAATAACTGCTCAATGCTTTTCGTATCTTTTCCCACGAGTCCTTAACATTTTTTTAATGAATCATGTTACAATTGTAATTAGTGTATACATATAAAATAAATCAGTAGCAACACAGTTACTTACAGCAAATTTGGATAGAGCACGACAAATCAATCACCTCAATTCACTGACTAGTTTTGATATTCCTATCCACTCTTGTTATCAAAGATTATGATAACACATGTTTACCTTAGTCGACTATTCAGTCTAGGTATTTACTTTATCAAATATTTCACAGACTTCCTTGTAAGTAAGTTTTTTTTCTGCTGGGAATTGTGAAAGAAACGTATCTCTTACTTTTTATTCACCAATTTGGTTTGTTTCAGTCAGCTTAATTGACTGAAATTTGATCCAAATTGCATGTAGATAATTGTTTTCTAAAAATTTAGATATGTATTAAAGAACCAACTATTGAATCATTACATTGCAAAATTAAAATTTATTAAAGGTAACAATCAACAAAAATTATTTTCTTTCAAATATTTTTTTATTTTTGCTCTAATTTTCAATTTTTTTCAGAAAATCATGTGCCCTCTTGAGATCTGCCAGTTTGATACTATCAACTGGGCAGCATTCTATGTTCTCAGGAAATCTACTTATTAGTCTATAAATATTTTAGTTGTTTTCTAAAAATAGGGGGTTGTGAAAAAAGTAATCCCAAATTTTCGAAAGAGTAACAAAGAACTTAAATAAAGACGGAAATCTCCCCATTGATCAACTTTCACCCGTTTTTTTTCTAATATGTGTGTGTTTTTTTGTGGTGGTGTGGTGTGTGTGTTGTTGGGGGTGGGGGTTTTTTTTGGGGGTGTGTTTTTGGGGTGTGTGTGGGGGGTGGTTTTTTGTGTGTTTTAACCAAGCCCCCAAAAAGAGGAAGATTAATGTAATGGATATTGTAAATTTTTGTTATTAAACTTTTGTTAAATTAAATTTTTTTTTAAAAAAAAATATTTTTTTTTATTTTTGGGGAAAAAATATTTTTTTGGCCTTTTAATTTGTTTCAAAAACGAAAATTTTAATTATTTCGTATATTTTCTTTCAAATGGAGCCATAGGGGGAAAAATTTTATGTTTTTTATTTAGTTTTGATGCTTTTTAAAAGTTTTTCTAGGGGAGTGTTATTTTTTAAAAAAAGAAAATTTTTTAAGCAAAGCCCACTATTTTATTGAACAAGTTTTTAAAAATTAAAAATTTAATTCACATACATAAAGTTTTTTTTTTAAAATTTTTGCAAGCTTAAATTTTTTTAATAAAGACTTTAATTTTTGTGTGGGGTTGGTGTGTTGGGTGGGTGGGGTTTTTGTTTTTGGGGGTTTGGGGTTTGGGGGTGGTTTTTGGGTTTGTGTGGTGGTGGGTTTTTTTTTTTTTTAAAAATTTAAAAACCCCCAATTATGGACCAAAAAGAAAATTGGTTTTAATTTTCTGGGCCCCAAATAATTTTGGAATTTTAGTTTTCGCGTCCACAATTTGTTTTCCTTTTTTAGCTTAAATTAAAAAACCAATTTTTAAAAGGGGTTTTTTGGGGGAAAAAAACTAATAAAAACCTGGGTTTTTTTCAATAAAACCATTTCTTGTGTTCGCATTGCCCGTGTCCCCCGTTCAAGGTCAGGCCTCTTGGAGTCCCCGATTACCCGCCTGAAAAAATTTAATATGCCCCTGAGTTTTGGTTTTTTAAAACCCCCCTTTTGTTTCCCCTGTCAATCATTTATCCCCGCCATTTTAATTCTTTAGTAATTTTTTTTTTTAAGCCAAAAAAGGGTTTTTTTTTAAACAAATTGTTTAATGTTTGGGAAAGGGGTTTTTTTAATTATGGCTAAATAAATGGGGGGCTTTTCATTAAGGAAAAAATTTTTATAAAAAAAAATTTCCCGAACGGCGTTTCTGCGGGGAAAAAGTTTTCAAAGAAGTTTGGGGGGGGGTTGCCAAAACGGTATTTCCTATTGAGAATTTATCAGACTTAAAAAATTTTTAAAACGATTTTATCGATAATATTGTTACTTAAAAAACTTCTTAAAAAATTGGGGCGAAAAAGGTCCAACAAAATTTTTAAAAAAAATAAAGCAAAGCTTTTGGGAATGCTTTCCCTTTTTTACCCATAAAAAATGTTAAAATTCTAGGTAAATTATTATGAACGTGGGATTGGTACTTACTCCCAGAATAAACTTAAAGCCACGGAAAAATTAAAAAAAAAACCTTTAAAAGTAAAAGAACAAGGGAACAAAAATGTTTTGGAATTACTGGTAAATTTTAACAGTTATTTTAAAACCTCACTTTCAATTTTTTAAAAACTAAGGGGTTTTTTGGGGGAACCCTTGGAAAAAAAACATTTGAAAGGGGAAACCCCCCTTTTTTAACTGGGTTAAAAATTTTTGACCGAGTTTTTTAAAGGGAACCCAAAAAAGATATACACTTTAAAAATTTTTTTTTAAAATTTTTTGATATTAAGCCCCTAAAATTTATTTTTTCTATTTTTTTAAAAAAAAACGAAAATTCCCTTATTTTTCCCCCCAAAAAAAATTTTTATTTTAAAAAAATTATTTAATTTGTTGGGTTTTTAAAGGTTTTTTTTTTTCCGGGGCCGGGGAAAAAGGGAAAAAGGGGTTTTTTTGGGTTTATATAAACAAAAAATTTTGGGGTTTGGTGCCTCCCGTTGGATTGACCCCCTTTTGGTAAAATTTAAAGAAATTCAACTTTAAGTCGGGCAGCCTCTTCTAAGAAGTTAAAAAAGTGTTTGGATTCAAAAAAGTTCCTTCCCCTTTGGGGCTTCCATTTTGGGGAATGTTTGGTTTTTCTAAATATAAAACCTTGTAGTGTACCCTATTGTGAAAGATCGAAAACTTAAAAAATTTTTAAAAGGGTTTTTTTAAAATTTAGGATAAATTTTTGACCCCAAATTTTTACAAAACCCCAAAAATTTAAACTTTTTTTGGGGCAAAACCCCCTTTTTTAAATGAAAAAGTTCCCCCTCCTACAAAAGAAAATAAAAAGTAATTTTTGGAAATAATTTTCAAACGAATTTTGGGGTTTTGTTCCAAAACCTTCCACTTAGTGCTTCAAAATGTCGATACTTATTTTATCCGGAATCGGATCTACCCCCCTTTTAAAAAATTATTTAACCAGGGTACCCCCCTTTTAATAAAAAAATAATTTTTTAAAAAAAATTAACCTTTTTAAATTTTAAATTTTAAACTGTCTGATTTTATCACACCGTTAAAAAACCTTTAAAACGGTTATAAACAAAAGGTAATTTTTTTTTCAAATTGTAAAACAATACCTTTTGATTGGAGTTTCTAAAAAAAAAAAAAAATAAAAAGAACTTTTTATATCAAAAAAATTTTTTTAAAAAATTTTAAAAAATTTTTTTAATTTTTCTTTTATTTAATGCTGAAAATAAAAAACAAATTTTTTTAAAAATTTTCTCACCACATAGAAACTGCCCAAAAATTTTCTAAGTCAAAAATAATATGGGGGGGACAAAAACTATTTTTAATTTGTTTTTTACAAAAACATTTTGGAAAAAATTTTTTTTTCTCAATCTAATTCTTGGAAAATATTTAAAAAAATTTTTGGGGGCCCCGGCCTTTTTTTATTTTAAAAAGCCAGAGTCCCAAAATTATTGGTTTTCGTTTATTACTTTGGGGGTTTTTTTTTAAAAACCAGGCTCTTTTCTAATATTTTAGGAAAAAAAAATTTAAAAAAAAAACGTTAGGGGGGATGCTTTATTTAGCAGTTCCCCTTGGGGAAAAAATTTAAAAATTTAATATATAATCCTCTGTTTTTTTTTTGGGTTAAAAAAAAGTTTGAAAGGTAATGAAATAAAAGGGAAAAATTTTTTCCCCATTTATCATAAAAAAAATTTTTTTACCACATGTGGGGGAATTCCCCAAAGCTTTTTTATGTTTTTTTAATTCAAAAATTTTTTAAATTTAATCAATTTTGGTTTTTCTTTAAAATAGGGGGGAATAGTGTAAATTTTTTTTAAGATACAAAATTGTCTTTTTTTAAAAGGGGTGGGCGAAACAAAAAATAAAATTGAATCAAGCCCCCACCTGGACTTTTCAAAAAGAAGTAAAAAGTACACTTCTATAACAAAAACCGTATATCAAACAATACTGCCCATTTTTGTGGACTGTCCACAAAAACCCCGGTTGTTGGGGGAATTTTAATTCATTTCCGTACTGAATTGAATTTTATAGAATATTCAAATTTTTCTTTTATTTCATTATTTTGGAAAATAAAAACCCCCATAAAAAATTTTAAATTTAAAAAATTATTTTAAAAATTTTAACCCCTCAAATTACTTATGTGTGTGGCAAACCTAAAACAAATTTGTTTTTTTACCCCAAAAAATTTAGTTTTATCAAAACCCCTTGATAAAAAAATTTAACCTTAAATTTTATCGTTTTGATTTTTTGGTTTAAATTTTGATAAAACTTTTAAGTTTTTCAAAAAAGGGGAAATAATTTCCTTTTTGAAA
Source organism: Homalodisca vitripennis (assembly GCF_021130785.1). Taxonomy (NCBI): domain Eukaryota; kingdom Metazoa; phylum Arthropoda; class Insecta; order Hemiptera; family Cicadellidae; genus Homalodisca; species Homalodisca vitripennis. Next base: position 16,557 of record NW_025789437.1, read on the forward strand.
TTTGTTTTGATATTAAAAAATAAATTTTAAAACTTTTTGAAATTTTTAAAGGGGAAAAATTTTTAAATAAGACTTTTTTCCAATAACAAACCAAAGGAAAAATTTTAAAAATTTTCTGAAAATAAAATCTTTATAAAAAAATTTTCCCACAAACCCAAAATTAATTTTTTGAAAAAATTTTTGAAAATAGAATGTATTTTTTTGTTTACATTTTTTAAAAAGACCTATAAAATTTTTTGTTTTTTTTGTTTCATAATATCAGTTAAGCAAATTAATTCTTTTTTATTTTAATTCTTAACCCCAGGAAAAAGAAAGGGGTATATTTTTAAAATTTTTCCTTTTAAAATTTTTTGTTTTATCGTGTAAAAAAAAGTTTCAAAAATTGTTTCGTAATATTAAAAAATTGTATTACAAAATCAATTCCAAAAGAAATTTGGGGCCGGGGGTTTTATAAACATTTCTATTTGGGCCCAAAGGGGCCAAAAATAAAAAAAAATAACGTTTTAAAAATTTCTAAAAAATTTTTTGGGAAAGGTACGGGGACAAAGGGGGAATTTAGAATAAAAAGGGCGGGATTAAAAAAAAACCCTTTTCAAAAAAGTTTTTTAAAACCCTTTTTCAATTTTTTTTTCGGGGCCCACAGTGGGAATTAAATAATCAAAAAGGGGGAAAAAATTTTAAAAATTTTTTTTATTTTGGATTTTTTTGAAATTTACTCTTTGGGGAATTTAAAAAAATTTTCCCAATTAAACCTATGAACTTTTTTCCCCCCGTTTGCTCCCCCAAGGGTTTTTTAAAACCCAAAAAATTTTTTTAAAAAAACGGGGGTCGCTTTAGAAAAATCAAAAAATGAATTTATTCAAAATGACTAAAGAAATAAAGTCCCAGATAATATAATTTTAAAAACTATTGTACCATTTATTTTTTAATTTGGATCAAAAAAAACAATTGTCTGTATTATGATAGAAAAAAAGGGATCTACATTTTAAACCCTTTTCCATTTTAAAAATTGGGGGGATGGTTGGTTTGTTAAATAAAATTTTTTTTTATAAAAAGTGTATTATAAACAAAAGTATGTATATTTTTCCAAATATTCCCTTTTTTTAGAGGGGGCATTTAAAAAAATATAAAAACTACCATTTTGTATCAGGGTTATTTAAATAGTTTTTTTGTTTTTCCCCGTTTCAAAAAAATTTCTAAATAAAGTGAAAAAAAAGCATCCTAAATTAAAATTTTTGGGGTTTTGTTTTGATTTTTTTTAATTTCCCCCTTGGGGGAAAAATTTAAAGGGTTTTACAAAACCTTCTTTAAATAAAAGGAAAATTTAAACTTTCTTTCTAAATTTTATGTATGGTTTGTAATTAGGATAAAGCTGATTTGAACTAAAATAATTTTATTTTCAGTTCTTTTTTGTATTTTTTAATTAGGGTTTAAAATGCAACCTACAAATTCCGTTTCCTAAAAAATCCTTACAATTTTTTAAAAAAACCTTCAAAATAAATCAATAATTTTTTAATTAGACATCTTTTGTGTTTTTAAATTAAAATTTTTTTGGGGGAAAACTATTTTTTAATACGTCTAAAAAAAGCAAATCAACAAATGAAAACCAGAAAAAATTACTGGGATCAAAATTTTAAACAGAAAATTTGCGAAATACCCCACCAAAAAAACACAAAAAGGGCTATTTTAGAAAGCCTTTCAAAAATCCCAGGTAATTCAAACTCATTGAAATTTCCCCAAAAACTTAAGAACAAATTTTACAAATAATAGTTTGTTTTAAAAAATAAATAACATTAATAAAAACCAAAAGATTTAACTGTTTCAAAAAAAATTTTAAAGTAGAAAATTTTAACCCCCCAAATAGGGATATCTTTATCAGATTACAAAATCCCATTTAGCCAGGCAGCTCCTCAAAATGTTTAAATGTAAACCCATTAAGTGACACCTCACTTGAAAGGTCCTGATAAAAAAAGAAGAACAGTGAAAACTAGAGCTTTCTATCTAAACCCAGTACAAAATTGAAGCTCATTTAAATTAATTAAAGATTAATCGAGGCATACAAAACATGAACATCAACTTTCACAAAGTAAATAACTTCAATATACAACCACATTCCTTCCAAACTAAAACCTGTTTTTACAGTTATTACCTGCTGCATGGCAGACCTCCCTTATCTCATCACTTTTGAAGAAGTCCAGTATCATATCCAGTTTCTGGATGGAATTAACAAAGTTAAAACGTGTTCTTGTGATACTTTACATTGAAATGGAGTGTTTAAGTGAACAAGAGCGTATGATGATCCTGACGATGCGAGGCTACGTAGACTGGGTGAAATCTTATGATGAAGTAAGGAATTTATCTAAGTCAGGAGTTCAAAAAAAACTATCTAACATTTCCATGAAACAGGTAGCGTTAAATACCACCCCAAGGGGGTGGGAGGGTTAAACGATCAAAATTGTTAAACGTTTTACATCCTGTTGTAGAAGATGCCTCAACAAGAAATGTTTCTCAAATATTAGGTAAATATCAAACATCAGTCTGTAAGTTTTACATGTCAGTGGCTATATAGCGAACAAAATTCGTTTAATTCATAAGCTAAGTGATGACGATTTTGATCGTCGTGTGGAATTTTGTGAATTAATGATGCGGAACATTGATAATAATACAATTAGATTATAAACAACATTGCTTACTCAGATTAAACAACTTTCATGTTAAACGGTAATGTTAACAGACACCCTGCTAGTTATTGGGCTGATTTTAGCCCTCATTGGATCACAGAGTAACATACCCTGCATACTGAAAAATTAAACGTCTGGCTAGGCATTGTGAAGGATCAGTTTGTTGGGTCCTGTTTTATTGATATGTCCAGGAAATGTTACAAAATAAGGCTTATCCGGCTATTCAAGTACCAACCAACAACTTTAATCCCATTTTGTCTTATTTAGAATCCCATTTTAGGCAAGTGGGTAAATTTGAGACAGTGACTAAAAAGTTCACTTTCATTTCCTAGAAAGGTGTTCTGAGTTAAATTCCTCCATCTTTATCCATCTAAAGGTAAACAGGGTGTATCTATCCAGACATAACAATGTTTAAAAAAGATAACTTACATATTCGTAGAAATAACGAATACATACAAACATATCCATGAATAACGAATAACTACAATCTTGATTTGATTTATCTAACACGCAATACCTAAGCAAGCGCATTCAAAATAGGATAACAAAGGCGTCTGTTTAAAAAGAACACATTTATTTATAAACACCCATACTCATACTGACATACAGTACAAAAAACACATTTTTGCATAAACAAATATGTGACAAGGCATTAACACGATATAAATTACGCCACCATCGCTGTATTGTTATCATACTGTTAACTGTAGTACGGTAATGAAATACTGCCACACCAATCTTAGGTTTTACTTTTAAACAACGGAATTTACATCCAACTGTTGTGAGGTGTATACTGTGTGTATATATCGTGATATTACTGTTGTGAGGGACTGTTCTTAATATTTTGTAAAACAATGAGCTGATAGTTGACTCTTGTGAGATAAACTGTGTATATGCACTGTTGTGAGTGACTATTACGAATGTCTTGTAATGCAATGGAACTGACATTCAACTGTTGTGAATATCTTGTAAAACACTGGAACTGACATTCAACTGTTGTGAGTGACTATTACGAATGTCTTGTAATGCAATGGAACTGACATTCAACTGTTGTGAATATCTTGTAAAACACTGGAACTGACATTCAACTGTTGTGAGTGACTATTACGAATGTCTTGTAATGCAATGGAACTGACATTCAACTGTTTTGAATATCTTGTAAAACACTTGAACTGACATTAACTGTTGTGAATGACTTTTCTGAGTACTTGTAAACACTGAAACTAACATTGAACTGTTATGAGTGACTTGTGAATATCTTGTAAAACACTGGAACTGACATTCAACTATCGTGAGTGACTGTTAGGAATATCTTGTAAAACACTGGAAATGACATTTAACTGTTGTGAGTGACTTTTGTGAATATCTTGTAAAACACTGGAACTGACATTCAACGATCGTGAGTGACTGTTATGAATATCTTGTAAAACATTGGAACTGACATTTAACTGTTGTGAGTGACTTTTGTGAATATCTTGTAAAACACTGGAACTGACATTCAACTGTTGTGAGTGACTGTTGTGAATACCTTGTAAAACACTGGAACTGACATTTAACTGTTGTGAGTGACTTGTGAATATCTTGTAAAACACTGGAACTGACATTCAACTGTTGTGAGTGACTTTTGAATATCTTGTAAAACACTGGAACTGACATTCAACTGTTGTGAGTGACTTGTGAATATCTTGTAAAACACTGGAACTGACATTCAACTGTTGTGAGTGACTTTTGAATATCTTGTTTAACACTAGAACTAACATTTATCATTTAACCCATTATTTGTCTTGCCTCTTCACTCTTGATAAAACAGAGTAAATGATCTGTTAAATGTTGTCCTCCAATGAATATTAAACATTTCGAGTATAAGAATGAATTCCAGATTTCAATTTTTTTTTAATGAACTCAGTTTCATTTGGCTTTGGTGTCTTATTATCAATGTTCATTCTGTTAAACCTTTTATCATTCAAGTATGAAAAGTTTGTTAGTGTACGATATCGTATATAATGGTCCTGCGATATAAATGTAAGTGTTTTTGGATGTTCATGGACTGCCGTATCTGTTTGCAGGAAGTTTTAATTTGGGAGGCTGCACCTGGAGTGAATTTTTTTCCAAACTAGAAATGGTTTATGAAATGCTGCGCATGAATCCCCAAGGGTTGGCTGTATTCCGCCAGTATCTTGCCAACTGTGATAGGTAAGTATACCACTGATTTAGTGAATTATTAGTAACATTTTTAATTCCTACTTTAACATCAAATAAACTAATAACATAATAATTCTTTAAACATTATATTTATTATTAAAACAGTACAATAGTAATTATATAAAAGTAATAGTATAATTAAAACCGGTACATAATTTAATAATAGTTTTATATAAACGTTAATGTAGGAAAGTAATTAATAAAAAATGAGGTTTGCTCATCAAAATTCCGTGACACAAATAGCCTCGGAATCATTGTTCCAATTGAATCTTCTCTGAGATGAATCCTACTCTTCCTCTGCTCAAGACACTTGATTCAAAAGATTTTGAAAAATGATACTTCATAAAAATTAAAAATAATTTATTCCATTGGCTTAGCTGATTGAAGCAGGGGTTCTAAATAATATATTACTGATCTCTAGGGAAATCATTGTTCTTTAGTGCTCAAGCTGTCAAATAAATATCACGCATAAAATGTAGGTGCTCCATAAACGGAAACTCAATATTGAATAAATTGGTTAAAAGCACCAAAATAAGATGATATATTAAACGTATTTGTAACACTTAAAAATATCTAAATCAACTTACTTTTATTAAAATACAGTCTCGTAATTGATTCGAAGTTAAATTCTTTATCATGGGTTTTGAGATTTACATTGCAAGTATTTCCTTAATTAATGAAAGGAAACTCTTGCGTTGTTAATTTCTATGTTATTAATATTATTATTTTTTTCTCAATTACACTTCATAACAATCACAATTTTTAAACCAAAATTTCTGTTGTTGAATTTGAAAACTTTTTTCAATTTAGTAATTATATTCCATTTAAAAAAAACAGTAAAAAAAGTATTTTGAATTACTCAAATGATTTTTCTTATATCGATCACATAAACCGAATTTCTAAATACTGGGCCAACCGTTCTATGGGATACCTTTGTATCTTGTTTCACCATCAAATTTTGTCATGTGGAAATTGGTTTCTCTGTTTCAGGATGTTTCAGTTCTCGATAGTGGGATGTATGCAGCGGGCTGGCCCTCTCCAACTCTTATATAAGATACGGAAATTTCCAGTTCTTACTGAACATCAACCAGATCTCATGGATGAATTTTATTCTCTGTTTCGGGATGTTTCAAGTTTCTCGATAGTGGGATACGCAAGCGGGCTGGCCCTCTCCAACTCTTATAAAGATACGAAATTCCAGTCTTACTGAACATCAAACCAGATTCTCATGGATGATTTTAAATCTCCGTTTCAGGATGTTTCAGTTTCTCGAAAGTGGGATACGCAGCGGGCTTGCCCTCTCCAACTCTTATAAAGATACGAATTCCAGTCTTACTGAACATCAACAGATCTCTTGGATGATTTATTTCTGTTCAGGATGTTTCAGATTTCTCCGATAGTGGGATACGCAGCGGGCTTGGCCTCTCAAACTTTTAAGATACGAAATTCAGTCTTACTGTACATCAACCAGATCTCATGGATGATTTTCTTCTCTGTTTCAGGATGTTTCAGTTTCTCGATAGTGGGATACGCAGGCGGGCTGGCCCTCTCCAACTCATTATAAACGATGCGAAACACGAGAACTCCAGTCGTACTGAACGATCGACCAGATTTCCTGGATGGTTTCACTCATGTACCTCGGATCATCTCATGAGTCCCGTCCCTAGTGGAATGATAATGGACAGGAGCGGAAGGAAGCGGGCGAACCCTGCTTTTAGCGTTCCTTCCCTTGGTTTCGTGGTCTCTCATCTCGTTCACTTCGTCTGTGGTATGCTGTATACATTCGCGAGGCTTATTCGCGGGCATGTGGGCCGGAGCGGACTTCCACGATCATGCCGATCTACATCGGAGAGATCGCAGAGCCCAGTCTGAGGAGCCTCTCTCGTGACCTTCAACACACTTGATGAGGACACTTCGGAGTCCTCGTGGTGTACGTGGTGGGGCCCTACATCTCGTACTCCATGTTGGCCATCTGCTGCATTGGACCTTGGAATTCCTCTAACATTCATCAGTTTCTCGTTCCATGCCTGAATCGCATTACTACATTCTAATAATAAACGACCGAAAAGAAGCGTACAAAAGTCTAAACTGGTTGAGAGGTGGGGAATAAGGGAAACCGTATGTGGACGATGAAATGGAAAAAAATTAAATGCTCAATCAAAGCTCAACTGCGAGAAAAAGGATCCATCAATAGATGTGTTTTACAACAAAGGCATCAGGAAAGCTTTGATAATTTCTGAGGTACTATGCCGTCTCCAAGAGGACTGACCGGTGGCTGGCGTCCTTCAGGCTTACGTTCTCTATCACCTCTGCCACCTCTAAACTTTCGGACTTTTCTAACCCAATGATTGCGTCATCATTTCTCGGGACTGGTCAGCCTCCTCTCTCCTCCTTGGTCTCTGTTCTCCTGTCCGTGCACTTCAACTGGCGTGCCATCATCTCGGTCTCGTCTGCCGGTTGTGGCGTCAACCATGGTTTTGGTTGCGATATGGTTTTATATGAGTTCCAACACTGACATCAAAGTGAAAACGTTACAGTGATCTGTTGTTCATCTGTCTGATCCTGTAACACTGCCACGTTCTCGCCTAGGACTCGGACCGGTCGGAAACCAGCGTCAAGGGGTGAGTTGTTCCCCGCTAATGTAAAAGCCATGTGCTCTTCCTTCACGACCGTTCTTGTAGCTATTACTTACTTCATTCTCAACAAAATTCTTTTCCTCATTTTCGCTCCAGTTTACTTTGTGAATGTATGTTAACTTCCTAATTTTAGGCAACATAAAGCTGCCTGTTTACAATAGTTTTTACTCTGACCTACGTAGCAAGAGACTCAAGGAAAGTCGCTGGAGGAGATACAAAATGATTTTACAGGGTGTGAAAAATCACACAAAAAAGTCTACTGATGATGTCGTTCAGAAAACAGGCTTAACCATTGGGAAATTAAGTTGGCTGTGTAATTCATATTTTAGGCTGTATGTGCATACTGGCTTTTATCAGAGATTTGGTGATGAAAGTTATTTTTCATTGTTTTTCAACATCGTTGGCATTTAATTTTCATATTACAGTGAAATGAAGCTTTCCATTCACATATTTCATATTTCTAATTTTGCCAAAATCTACTAAATAATTTACTCTTAAATGTTGAAAACATAATGCTCATAGTTTTATGCCAATGACAACCCAATCTCTAATCTCCTTCGGCTCCCTGCCCAAACAGAAACATTTTCAATGATTTGTTGGATGATATTCTGTTGTTAGGAAGGAGAATGTTATTTTTGTGTAGCACATGTTGAGCACACTGAGCTAGGGAATGAAGGTTCTCAGTGTGCCTATTTTTTTAAATATTTATTAGAAAAATAAATTATTCACTTGTTTCTGTAACTAATTTATTTTATATGTACAGACAAGAACATGTTGAAACCGTTGAACACAAGCCTACAAAACCACAGCCACATACTGTAAGTTATAATTAACTAAGAAAATGTGTTGTGTTTAACGTGTTCCTGCTATTAATATCACCAGTGACATAACGCGTTCATTTTGGTTAGACCACCCATATAAAACTATAAATATAAAGTATGAGAAATTAAAAATAGGTGAAGAACTAACCCTATATTAAAGACACTGTATACTACTTCCGAACATTATAGTAAATTCCGGCATCCATGTATTGGGATTACATCACCAACAAGTGTATTCGGTGAAAGTATTACGTTTCCTCGCCAGTTATTATACAATTTATGTTACTGAATGTATCGTTTAAATATGAATATTTTTACCTAAATAAATGCATTTAATATCACCATCACAAATCACGAACGATTAGCAAGGTGTACTAGCTTTATACAACGGATACTCGTTGGAACTCATATTTCCTTTCCGTCATCTCATTCTTCATGGCGTATTTGTTATTTATGTCCTCTATTATAAGAAATAACTTATATTTTTGCTGCTATGGTAAACCGTTATATATTTAAGAAAAACGTTTGTGCATGCTATTGATATTATATTAAGTGGCACAGCTTTAAATAAGATATAAGGTTATTATTTGTATTGAGTTCCTCGTTAAAACTAGTCACTTCCAAAATTATATAAGTTTAAAATAAGGCTGGAATGACTTTTTATAATATAGAACGACGATATTTTTGGTGTTTATAAACCCCCCCAAATAAAATATTGTAGTATTACCATTAAATATAATATATTATAAGGATATCCCTAAATTTAGTTTAAAATAGTATTAAAATATGAACAATATGTATAAATGTTAGATATATATGTAAGTAGTTAATAATATGGCGCTTCTGGAATAATTTAGAAGCCAAGATAAAAACTTAATGTAAAATCTCTGCCCAAACTCCAAAATGAATGTATGTAAATAAACAAAAACACGTATTACTCAAATATGCGCTACTTTAGTGGAAAAAATCAAAGTTTTCATGTTAAATTAAATAACAAAATGTAACATTTGTCACAATTAATGTAACATTTTTTTAAGGATGTAAAATGTGTTAAACAAAATGTAAAATCTGTTTAAAATAAAGGTAAGGTATGAAAACATAATGTAAATTTGTTAATTAATCAAATTATAAATAAGAAAAATCTGTGAAAATCAATACAAATTTTTTTTCATTAATAAAATTGTGTTTCAAAAATAAAATTAGTATAAATCTATGTAGTTTACGATAAAAGTGATAATTAAATTATTTAAAAATTATAGACGAATTAAATTATATTCCCCCAAAGCAGATATTTATTTTGACTTTCACAATACAGTGTTGTAGGAAACCATTTTAAAATTTTTAATCTATTTAAAAAACTTTTATAATCTTTAATTAAATATCAACTAATTGAAAACCACATTTAAAAACATAATTTTATTTATTCACTATATAATTGTTATTCATTTTAACAGGTTTTATATTGCTTAAAATTTTACATTTATTTTGACAAATTTTACTTTGTTTTACAGATTCTTTTATTTATTTTTAATAGATGTTACATGCCTTTTTTAATAATTTAAATTCATTTTTTACAGTTTAATTTTTTTCATCAAATTGACCA
>NW_025789438.1:0-8411 GCF_021130785.1 Homalodisca vitripennis
TTCCTTCAATAAAGAAAGGAGCCTAACCAACTGGATAACCTTATCACACCAAAGCCAAGACATTCACCTTTAGTGTAATACTGCGTATGTGCTTCCCCCGCATCCAGTGAGGATTTTCGCTACTCTAAGTACGTAACGGCAATTTGTGCCTGTTTACACTTCATTTCAGCAATAAATGAACAATCGTCTTGGAAAACACAATATTGTTTGCATCATCTTTCGTTGCAATCTATTTTGGTGGCCATCATAGTTTCACAAAATTCTATTACGTCGATTCCTGAAATCAACTTCGTTGAGTTTCGTGCAACCAAATGAACTTTTATAAGGCTTAAAATTAGGAACCCTTTCAGAATCTTTTTAACAGATCGTAACAGAGATGTCCACTGAGTTTGTCGTTGCTGAGCGTAGGGGACTACTTGCGTATTCCTCAATAAATGAGTGCAATAACATCTAAATAGAGTTGCCTTCAGTGTTGTCCGGCAGTAGCGGGCCTTCTTGTCCTATGACGATACGGAAAACACTTCCACTGTTTCCATTAAAGCGTTTTTGAAACAGTCTCTCCCTACAGGTTGTTCTTAGAAATTGGCTGCCTCTCGTGGAAAGTAGTCATGAAATAAATGGGCATGCATTTCCTCGTGTGATCTGTCCGTTGTTTCCCCAACCAACCATCATAAGAACCTAGTGTTATAACGTTTCACGTTCCGTCAAGCAAAACTTAGTGTAGTGTTGAAGAACTACAAGCTATACGACAATAACTCTTTTGTTACTAAAGTGCAACTGATCTAGAAAGGTTGGACAGCACTACTAAAACAAGGGGAAAACTAGAATAGCCCTACTATCGAATAGAGCTGGCTAATTGGGAAAGTCCCAAACTGCGACCCAAAGATAAAGAGCTTTTTTAATTGGTTACTGTTATCAGGGTTTTTTCCCCCGTTATCAATTATATTAGGACCATATTTGTACCCCTTGAGGATAACCCTACGTTCATAATTCACTTCATGTACAACTTGACAATTCATATATGTAGATATTTATCTTGCAGTATTCCGTGTTGGTTGCAGTTTTGCTTTAACCGGGGTTTATGGCTACTAATGAAATGTAAAACCAAGTTAAACCTTTGAAACAGGCCCGCCATTTTGTACTGGGATCTAATCTTTTTGAGTTGCGGCGGGTTTCGCCGTGCTAATTAAAACTCTTGCTAGATAAGCCTTCTTTAAAATGGATGTGCCATATTGAACCTATGGCTCCTATTTAAAGATTTCCTTCCGACTCCTTGCGGGATCGTCCCCCATGATATTACAGAAAAACTGATAGTTCCTTCAAAAAGTAGATTTTTAGGTGTAGTATTGATGTACCAAATCTTGATTCATTTATTCTGTTCATCGTTTTAGAAAATATTTATACCAGTGCCAGGACTTTATGTTACACCCTGTATATACTTATATAATATATATATACTATATTTTTATATATATTTATATATATAATATATATATACTATATATATATATATACAGGGTGTATTATTTAATGTCTGGAAACACCCAACAATATTATCCTTTAATAATTTAAATATTAAAATTTGAAACCTCTTACAATCGTGATTAGAGGATTGGGGGCATCTACTTTTTGGAACAATGTTTTGTTTATGTTCAACACCAACGGGGGACCGTCCCATGCCGAGGGTATCGTGAATATTTCTTAATGGAAAGCCTATACCTTGTGATTACATAATTTTAAAGGGTAATAGCTTACTGAATTGGAATGCCACAAACACCGTCATCCTCAAGGGAACTATTCTATCAGATAAATAGTAGAGCATTTTTTAGTATTGAAAATATTACTGTGATGTTCAACAATGTAAATTTTTTAACATCGGTTCTTGCCTACAAAATGTGTTACACTAATTTTTTAGCCACTATTTTTTAAATGTTCAATTAAAATAAATAATAATACAAATTTTATTTTTAAGCTGGTTTCATTAGTACAAATTTACCAGTTTTTATTACAATGAATAAAACTTATGAGTCACTTCTCTCTGATATACTTATGAATCACTGTTACTTGAGTGTTTTTTCCAGTCAGCAGGAAGGTTTTTAAAGAGACAAAGGTCACTAGCCTATGAGAAACATTATTGTGTTATTAAAATTCATCTGGTCTACTAAGGGTTTCAGTTTGTTGAGCATGGAGCTTTCACTAGGACAGATGGTCTAACGCTTGGGAATTAACAAATGGACAAAGGTCTTATCCATTACCTGTCGAGTTAATCAGTGGTCTCTGAAGCATTGGCTGTCAACAAAGTTATCATAATTACCAGTAGTTCAGTTTTTATTTTTGGCCATTTTATGGGAATTGTCTGAAAGAAGAACGAATTTACTCCTGTTGGATGATGCGAGGATATGGCGATCGTCAAAGATCTTATCGGGAAGTTTGTTAATTTGTTTAATTGACCACTTTCCCAGAAAAGGAATCCCATAAGTGTTTCCAACAATATTCAAAAACTATTGGAGCGTGTTTGAAATGACAGGGAGTGTACGTAATCGGCCCAAAGTCGGGTATGATTACAATCTGTAACAGATGAAGAACATGCACTAGATGTTTTGCAAACATTTTATTGAAGAGCCCAACATACACTCGCTCAGAAAAGCTGGCACAAGCAAACATGAATATGCACCCTATGTCTGTGAGTAAGAATTTTTGTAAAATTAATAAATACAAAATCATTTTAAAGTTCATTTTAGTCCAACAGTTAAGTGAGGATGATTACGGACAGGAAGAGGGGGGTTGAGTTTTGTTGAAGACATTGTGATGCGCAACATGTGATGACAATTAGAGATTTTTCTGACCAACATACTTTTTTTCTGATTGGAGGCAACTTTTTCCTAAATGGCAATGTTTAACAGGCACAATTGCCGTTACTGGGCTAGTGATAATACCCACATTGGAATTACTGAGTTCCCATTTCACAAGCAACAACACAAAAAACTTGAAAGCGTATGGGTATTACTCAAAAGTATTCTCCTGGTGCAATTTGAATAGCTGTAGGACAATTTCATTGTTGGACCCTTATTGTCAGTAAAGTTCGGCATTTAAATTTCCGCGAACTGATGAAAAAGGGTCCAACAATTTTGCTAACCTAATAATGAATTCCACACACCATCCGTTCAGTTTTTGTGAATTGCTGTGACCAGGAGTCAATACTTTGTAATCCAATGTATGGTTTTTCCACATAGCACAGTTAACGGCAATTTGTGCCCTGTTCTTAACACATTAGTCCATTTAGGTGAGGACAGTGTTGCCTCATCAGAAAAGAGTATGTTGGTTCCAGATAAATCTCTTTTGTCTTCACATTTTGCGCATTCACTAGTTCCACAAAACTCAAATCTTCTGTCCGTAATCATCCTCATTCTTATACTGTTGGACTAAATGAACTTTAAATTGATTTGTATTTATTAATTTTCAAAATCATAATCACAGTCCATAGGGTGCTTATCATGTATGCTGTGCAGCTTTTCTGAGCAGATGTAGGTTTGTGTTTCCTCAATAAATGGATTTGCAAGAGGGAGAAAATTCTTGTGCATGGCCTTCATCTGTTAAAGATTGTATCCTACCCGGATTTGATGGCCGATTACGTATCACTCCCTATGGGGTCATTTTTTCAAAACGCTCCAATGTTTTTTGTTATTGTTTAGAAGAAATGCACTTATGGGATTCCCTTTCTGGGAAAGTGAACTAAGATAAAACAAATTATAAACTTCCCGATAAGATTGCTTTTGACGATCGCCATATTCCTCGCCATCATACAACAGCAGTAATTCGTTTCTCCTTTCAGACAATTCCATAAAAATGCCAAATAAAAACTGAACTACTGTAATTAGATAAAACTTGTTGACAGCAAATGCTTCAGAGACACTGATTAACTCGACAGGAATGATATGGCAACTTTGTCGAAAACTCATTTGTAATTCCCCAAGCTTAGACCTGTGTTGTGAAAGCTCCATGCTCAACAATACTGAACACCGTGTAGTTCGAACAATTGATTAATAACACAATAATGTTTCTCAGTAGGCTAAAACGTTTTGTATACTGTAAGGACCTTCCTGGCTGACTGGATAACACCAAGTACAGATTTTTCATAAGTAATCAGAGAAGAAAGTGACTAACATAAGTATTTCCATAATTCATTGTAATAAAAAACTGGCAAATTTGTGCTAATGAGAACCAGCTTAAAAATAAAATTGCTTTTATTTTATTTTAATTGAACATTTAAAAAAACATGCTAAAAAAATTAGTGATAACACATTTTTGTGGCAAGATACCATGTTAAAAATTACAATTGTTGAAACATCAGTAAATTTTCAATACTTGTAAAAATATGCTCTATTTTTTGATAGAATAATTCCACTTGAGATGCGGTTTGTGGCATTCAATTCAGTAAGCTAATTACCTTTAAAAATCATGATGTATCACCAAGGTATAGGCTTCCATTGAAGAATATTCACTGATACCCTCGGCCAGAGACGTCCCCCCGTTCGTGTGAACATAACAAAATCATTTGTTCCAAAAAGTAGAATGCCCAATACTCTATTCACGATTGTAAGAGGTTTCAAATTTATATTTAAATTATTAAAGGATTATATACACATATATACCAAAACTTATATTCTTGATACATGGCGTAGCAGCCCTGAGAGATTCTTTAGTTTTTTAATAGAGGAACATATTTCGGGACTTAAGATTAATGACTACAAGGTATTATATCACTTCAGGATTGTTGTATACTAGTAAAAACATGTAAAGCCAGTTTTGATCCCCTTTGTTTAATTTCACATTTCCATAATGTAGAACAGCAATGAAGGTTTTAAAAAATTATTAGGCCTATCAAGTTCTAAAGAATAGTTATTTAGAATAGAATATATTATGAGGTAAACATATTCATGCCTAATTCCATATTAACAATTCCATGTAGGGGCTTGGAGCAAAATATACAGTTGAAACGAAAAAAGGAATGTTGTTGACATAGAGTAACAAAGACCATTTAGCCAACGAACTTACACAGAGGACAACAACTGTGAGATTTACTACACAACAGGAGCCGTCGAGGAGGGAGCTTTTCGCTATGGTGGAACATTATAAAAATTGAATCATGGTGGTTTCACGTGGGAAAAGAGTCTTCTGTAGCTATTGTGGCAATACTGTTACAGTCCAAATAGCTCTGAGTATAAGGTATCATATTAAAATAGTCTGTGATATATTAACCTAAAACTTGCAAGAAAGTAATATTACATTGAGTGATAACAATAATCTGTCAATTAATTAAACGGTATTAAATTGCGTTGAAAACAACAATGCAACAATTTATTGTAGTTCACCGATTACATAAAAACGGATTACGTTAATGTAATGACGCTGTACAAAATTCCTATTATAATCGTTAGTCCCTTAACTAGGGTTCCATTTTTTTGGCTATGGCCGTTTGTAAGATATGGGAGAACTGTTAGAAGGCTGTATTGCACAAAAAAAACCAACAGTCCAAGACACCGGCCCAATCTGACCTAAATCGTTGGACCTACCAACTCCTCCTAGAGGCTCATCCTAGGAAAACTAGTTGCTGGTATTAAATTGGTACGTGATATCGTTTTAGCTGAATTATTAAAGGGACAATAAAATACCGGGTGAACTTAAAAGACCGGTAGTCTGAAAAATTCAATCCATCTTACCTGTTTTATGACATGTTTTTGTAGTTAATATATATATAATTTGAATTACTCAAACTGCTAAACATATTTTTCTACAAAGATTAGTTTGATTTTTCGTCGATTAAATAGGCAACATATATATGGAGGTAAATTTCTAGATAATTCGCTCTCATAATAGTTCTAATTAATTGAGCCAGCATTAGTGTGAATTTTTATACAAGAAGACATTAGCATTTTATTTACCAGTCTAATTGGGAAACGATCATCCCTAGCCCTTTGGCCGTGCCACGGCGGGACGATACATATCGTCAGCCCATAAAAACCCTTGCGAAAAATGTGCCACGGCGGACGATGCGATTCGTCGGCCCGACTTAACTTTGCGAAAAAGTGGCCAGGCGACGATCCGTCGGTCGCCGTCTGTTTATTCCGTAATGTTTTAACCGCTTTTATTTTTCAATGAATTCTTTTCATCAACCAATTCATTGCTTTTATATTTGTTAAGCTATCCTGCAATAGATAAATAATTAGTTTCACCATAGTTACTTTCATATTAGTGAAAGATAAAACAAAACACAGAATAATAGAAGCAACACAAACAGCTGGCGGTTGATCAACCGGCGCGCGGTATACATCGTTGATGACGCTGTAAAACAAATTCGCTACGGTATTGTATGTATGAAGCGTAATATCTAAAATAATAACGTTCGGTCAAATGGTTGTGGTTTACATCGTTTTGAGGTTGTAGGATCTTTAAAATGTATTTGTTTTAAATTGATATCTCCCCCGTGACGTGCGTGCCATTGCCGGTGCGCGCGCGTGCTTGTGTGCGCGCGCTGTTGTGTGTGTGTCGTGTGTGATGTGTGTGTGTGTGTGGCGTGTGTGTGTGCTGCTGTGTGTGTGTTGTGTGTAGTGTGTCGTGGTTGTACATATGTTTTGGGAAAATATTGGAAGACCATAATTTTAGATATACTTTAGAACCAAAGGATAAATGTAAAGTAATTGCATTAATTATTTTTGTTTTAGTGTGTTGTGTGTAACCACCGGGTACTGAAAAATGATTTTTTCATTATGTACATAATTTTCCAAGCAATGTGATTTATGTAACTATAGTACAATTATATAAAAAAGGTTAAATACATTACTTTTTTCACATTAACAATGTTTATAAAGAATATTAAAAAAAATTCATTCCCATGGTAAAATTGTTTCTTATTAATTTTGTCCAAAAAAAAATAAAAACTAAAAAATACAAAATTGCTTTATAAACATTTTTTGGTTTTGATATCGCCAAAAACTAATAATGTATTTTATGTTGTTTCATTTTGTTTTTGTAACATTTTATTGTTTTAATACAATTTTTTACAATACATTTTGATAGCTCTGTTTACAAATAAAAAGTTAAGGTAAAAAAAAAAATGAAAAATAAAAAAAATATATTGTTTTTTTTTCCGGGAAGAAGCCCGGTAATACTTCTTATTATTCCCTGGCATTTTTCGGCATATGACTTGCAAATATATTGACTAGTGCATTTCTTTTGTACTAAAATTTTTTGCCTTGTAGGCATTCAAAAGGGCTATTAAGGACCTAATGATCCGATAAAGAAATAGTCGGATACTACAGCTCTTTATGAAACCACTCCTTGAGGCAATGATCCTCACGATTGTGGTCGGTTGGTATTTCAGATACCCTGCAGATATCATCGACCCGTTGTAGTTCCAATGCCATTGGGAGATTTCCAACTAGTTAGCAGCCCAGATTCCTCTTAGAACTGCATTACCTTGATACCGTGTTGAGGAACCTCAAAGGTATCTGGATCGAGAAAAGGTGAGTTGGAGAATATTCCTGTTTTGTGTTTTTACAGTTAACGAAGGCTCTTTTGGAAACACTTATTTTTCATTATCTACAATTAAATTGTTTTACCGTTTTGGTAAATAAGTATAGTTAGGGGATTTGAAGCAAAATGTTCAAATACAGGTGCTTTAGTTTTGAGTCATTAAGTATTACTATAGTGCCTATATGAAATGGGTTTCTGATACATTCCAGTCAAGGTATTTTTTTTAATTGACTCTTTTACTAAATTAAAATATTTTCTCTATAAATAAAATATAATAAGTGAGAATACTTTTACCTGTTTACTATAATTTTTTTAGAGTAGTTTTTTGTATTCTCCAGCTTCTAGTTTAGGTTTGCAGGTAAATTTAGATCCACCTTGAAATAAAAAAAACTTCGCTAAAAACAAACCCTAAGTGAACACAGTATTACTAGAGCTTACTATTTCAGGTTACTCAAAACAGTTAGTGTATCAAATAGATAGTTACAGAGCTTTTGAAAACGTTAACGGTTGAGTACAAATGGAAACAATCTGGAACAATACAAATAATGCCAAACGTACAAAGAGATTCTCCAGTGCAGACATCATTGTTGGGGGTTTACACACAAAACCACTTCTTTTTTTATTTGATTCTTTTGCCACACAGGACTGACTATAGATCACTTCCTTTTCGTGGTTGGAGAAGAAAACCTTCTCTCTCTTTGTATAGCCCAATTTTTAATGAAATGTTAATAATACTTAATACATTTATGTGCTATGTTAAAGTATAAGTATTATGACGGTTTGAAGCATCCTTTAAGTCTTTTGAATTCATCCATAAATATTACTGATATTCAAGTTTGAACTTTTTAATAAATACTGCAAAAAAAGTATCTTTGACT
>NW_025789439.1:0-7140 GCF_021130785.1 Homalodisca vitripennis
GTGAATTGACTTAACACTTGTAGAGATTTTTCAGTAGCAGTTAATAACAGGAAAGGCACGTAGTTGATTTCCATTGGAAACAACATGTATTTTTCCCCTCCTTTTTTAAGCCTCAGGCCTTTAAGAGCTATGACGGCTTCGATTGATCACTAGCTATTCATGTTTTATTCCTGATGGGCCCTCCCCGGGATTTTGAAACCCGTTGTTCTCTCAGTTAGAGAGCCGAGACTATATCCATTAGTCTACGGAGGAGGACATAGAACATGTGCTGTACCCATCTGGGAATGTCCGAGAACTATCTGTTTCCTCCACAGAGTATGAAGCACTCTTATTATAGTGAATAGAGTAAAAAGATGCCAACTTCTATACCCCTGACAACATGTACCTCTTACCCTAATTAACAGTTATAAACAATGACTTAAAATGTCACCTGAAAGTTACAGTAACATGCCGTAGAAGGATATAAAGCCAAACACAAAGCTATAAATATAAATTGCATTACGCATGAAAGGATAAATAACCTACTACAAAATCCAATATAATAAATACATACGATAACAATATTAAAAATTCCTATGGTGTCCTTAATATTGTTACCATGCATTATATATTATATTGTACTTAGTATAAAAGAAAACTATTTTCAAAATTGAGTTAATTATTAAAATTAAACAGACTTAGCTGAACCACACTTAATTATTGTTTCCATCGATTAGGTGTTAAAAAAAAACAGTAATGTTATAAACGATGACATGGTCGAAAATCTAAATTATTTGGTCTCCAATACAGCCAATAATCTAGACTCTGAGGTATTATGAGTGTATCTATTTTTTCATTTGTAAAATGACATTGCATATTACAGGGTTAGGCACACGTTGAAAAAAATTTAGAATTTAAATCCAAATGTCATAAACGTTTGCCTTAGACAGTTTCAGAAAAACAATTTTACTCCTGACGAGACTATGAGAACACATCTTCAAATGTGGAATGCACTGAATTTCTGCTGAGAGACAAGAAACCCTAATATAGTCTTTGGTTTTTTGAAGTAAACACAGACACTGCACTAAGCGAAAGGTGAAATGGAACTAAAGTCGACATTCACATTGATCCTTCCCCACCATAGCAACGTTATGTTTAATGAAAATGCTATAATGTGTTTCTTCTACTAGGAAAGCATTCCCTATTAATGTGGAACCCGCTAACTTTATTATTATATCTGTTGACGATTAGGGCAAACGAATGCCAACATTAATTACTGTTAACTTAAACCGTAATAAATGTAAAATTCAACAAACTTTTTATTAAATAAATTACTTGTACTTGTTTTCGTAATAATAATAATAATACTTTATTTCCAAAATGCACATACATAATTAATTAACAACCATATGTAAGATACTAAAACACAACACACACTCATATTTTTTTTTTTTATTATACTCAATAGTTTCCGTATTGATTATATCCCAATTTTCAATAAATATAATGTATGTACTAATTATTTTATACCTTAGACTATATTGATATAAACGGTCAAAGACATCGGTTGCTTTTTATTCCTGAGGACTGTAACCAGACAATAAAAGATCAATAGATTTGATATTGATCTTTTTGATCAATTGATTTTTTGACAAAAAGATCAATATCAAATCTATTGATCTTTTTGTTGTTGACCTTTTTTACCCTCATGATACTTTGAGGAGGTTTAGAATCAAAGTGCACATGATCCAAAAATATTCAATTTTGGTAAATTGAGAAAAACCTAATCAATATATTTCTAGCAGTAAACTGTTAACAAAGAAAAGTGGGTTTAATGGAAAACTATAGCAAGATTTTATTAAACCAGTAAAAAAGGTCAAAATTTTCATTTTAAACATGTTAAAAAAACTGTTAATAAGTTTGGAACATGTGAGTTTTGGAACTGACTTGAGGATCATGTGAGTTTTGAAAATCACTGGATTTGGAACAAGTGAGTTTTGAAAATCATTGATTAGAACATGTAAGTTATGGAATTGCAGATATTTTAACAGTAATATCAGTAAGTAGCTAAAAATGTACCACTTGGCCAGAAAATGTAAACCAATCCTCTGATTCAATTTAAATGAAGTTTCAGATCCGGCTTATGCTCTCAAAACTGAACTTAGAAAACCATTTCAATAGGTCAGGAAAATAAAAAATATGGCGAATAATATAGTATAAACAAACTTTATTTACTATTGTCAAGAGTGGATTACAATTTTCAAACTTGTCTAAATTAATAATATTGGAACTTCTTCAAGCGGTTCACACATGGTTAACTGATTTCCGTTGACCGACGGTTTCACCTTCTATGAGTTTTTTATAAAAATGGAGATTGTCATTATTTTTCCAGGTCTCTCCAAAGTGCTTACGTAGAAGTTTGTCAACGTCTTTTTTCTATTCTGAAAAGATAGCCTAGTCCTACCTGGCTATCTTTTCTTTGGTTTTCTTCCAGTTACTTTTATTAGGAGTCCTTTTTGTAGGCCTTTCATCTTCAGCTGAAGGTGTTAAAAACTCGTGCATCTTCTCATAAGTTTAATAAATAAATAAAGTTAAGTTTCACTCACAATATACGAGGAGGTTTCCAAGCCAAAAGCAAACATGTCCATAAAAATAAAAATTTGAGTTAGCAGCTGATTTGAAATCATGAACATCATTGCTATCACTCCATTCACTTTTATTCATTCAAAAAAAATACATTGTCCTATTTAAAATAAACACTGAAATATGCAGGTTTCAGCAGAGCAAAGAAACACATGTCCCCGCTTAGTTCCAAGCAGACACAAACATGTCCCTCTAGCCAATGGGAAGGCTCCATCTGATCATGTGATCTGCAATATTATGATTTTTATTTTCAGTTACCTGCTATTTGGGTTTGAGGTTATAATTCCAGTGTTTGTATTGCACAGTCTATCAATAATTTGCAATAGTGTTAATGGTGTTTTAATGTATCAAGTTATGGAAAATATGGATGACAATGGTTTAGTCAGAATTGGTGATGCCTAAGGCTCAAGAAAGAAACCAAAGACAGCAAGTGTAAGGACATTAGCTAAGTTAAAACGACATTGGTGCCCCTCTTGGTTGTCGTGTTTTCCAACTTTGTAAACATTTGAACAAAGGTGTGAAATGTGCTCTAGTGAGACCTAAATATGCTTTGAACACAAGACAAGTCCTTTATAAGGAAGCAGAAAAGAACAAACAAGATGGAATCATTGCCAGCTGGATAAGTCTAAATAACATTAAACGAAAGAGACCTAGGCCTACCTCAATTAGCTCAAAGAAACACAACTTACTGTGAAGTATAATATAATTTCTGTAACTGGAAAGATAATACCTGTGTGCAAAAAGTTTTTTTATGCATATCACCCTTTTAAAAGCAACCCGCTTGCACAACATTGCTCTGAAGATAAAAAATGGAGAAACTATAACAGACAAGAGAGGTGGCGATAGGTGCAGCCAAAAGTGTGAGCCCAAAAAACAGGCTCTGAGGTTATTTTTATGCAATCTGAGAGGAAGAGAGAGCCATTACAATCGAAAGAAGTCGAAGAGAATATACCTGCAATCAGATTTAAACAAGGCAAAATTGCGCGTTATTTACAATGCCACAGTGTCAAAGGATCTAACAGTTTCAAAAAGCATGTTTAGCAGAGTTTTTAATAAGTTCAATATAGGGTTTAGATCCCTGCCACAGATGTATGCTGCACTTGCTATGAACTAGATCTTAAAATCAAATCAGAAAAAAGCTAAACCTAATGTAGATAAAATCAGTCATCACCAAACTTATGTTCGAAAAAAGAATTCACAAAATAAGAGCTAAGTGCTTTTATGAACTCATGAGGGAGAATAGAGATGACGAAGTAACTTTCTGCTTCGACCTACAGCAGGTACAACCTCTCCCCAAAACCCCCATCCCAAGAAGCATTTTATAAAAGGCAACTTAGCTTTTACTGCCTCTGTGTTGTTGGATCAGATGCAAGATCCAGTATTTTATACTTGGACTGAGGAACTAGCTGGACGAGGGGCAACCGAGGTATCCTCAGCTATTTTTACATTTTCTAATTTCAGAGGGCAAAAAGTTTGTCTGAAAATGTCCACACAATAAGACTGTTTTGTGATGGGTGTCCAGGACAAAACAAAAATAACCCCTTAATCCACACTTTGATGTATTTTCTAGGCACGGAAAGTCATAACTTAAAAGAGATTAGCATTAACATTTCCTGTTAGAGGGCATAGTTTTATGCCCGCTGACCGAGTTTTTGGTAGAGTAGAGAAGTTACTGAGGAAGCAGCCTACCATGAGCACCAAAGAAGATTACTACACTGTCTACCAATCTGTAGGAGAAGTGCGGAAACTGGGAGATGAGTGGTCCTTGGTAAACACAAAATGTTTATCTTCAAGATTTAGGAACGTTGATCACATTTCTGAAAAGAAGAGAATTTTTTAAAGGGAAAGGCGGTAGTGGAAAAAACAACTGGCCGTCGTGAAGTTTCCACTGTTAAAGTGAAATCAACTGATCATTTCAGATTTCAAAGTGATACTGAACAGTTCATTTCCCTGCAGAAGAAGGATTGGTCATCTACCAAGTGTTTTTCAACCCCTTTAGAGCCTGTTCCACTTGGACATGCTATAAAAGCATCTAAGAAGAAGGGCGTTGAATCGTTGCTGAAGTTAATGTACAGGTGACGAATGGAAAAACAATACTAAATTGTCTTGGTACATAGATAATTCTTGAGGAGACACCGGAATGTCATGAAATTGAAGGTGACGAGGAAGAGTGTGATTGTGACTGCTTGGAGCCTGATGTGGGACTGCATATCTGAAAATTTTATTATAGCCTACTTTCTAAAATAGTAATTCAACATAATATGTAATAAATATTGTATACCAATAAAACTAGTATTATTACTATACATTTTATTGTTTACTGAATTTTTAAACCCTAGCAAAAGAAAACATGTCCAATGTAGGTTTATGCAAAAGCAAACATGTCCCTTGTGAGTCAGTCAAATAAGAACATGTCCATATTTTAATTGCTAATAACGAGCACATTACGTGAAATACATTTGAAATGTGTTTTGACTCAAAAAGTTTTACAACAATCATAACAAATATATCAATTTATTGTAATATTGCATAATGTTGTAATACTAGTTTTTTCCAAATTCCCCAAAGTTCCATTTGGGTGACATGTTTGCTTTTGCTTGGAACCTCCTCATACAGATTTTAGGTTAGGCAAACCTCTTGTTTTGCTTCACAACTCAGTTTTTATTGGTCGAGAGGAGTCACGTGACGTGGCTGATTCAGAGTGTCAAAACTCACAAGTTCCAGTGGAACATGTGAGTTGTGTTGCCAACCTTACTTTTTCAACATTAAATTACATAGGAACATGATTTTTGAGGAACAAACCTAAAGCATAGCAATGTGTAGGGCATACGAGGCGAAAAAAAAATACACTGCTATCTAAAATTTCGAATTTTTTGGAACATGTGCACTTTGATTCTAACCTCCTCACTCAGTGTTGCCAGAGGTACGATAATTTATCGTAAAAGTACGATATTTTCATGCACTGGTACGATAATACGATGGTTAACTGTTTATCGTACATGCGAAAGTACGATAATTTCTATAAACAGTTTTAATCTTTAAAAAATTATCGTTTAATAACAAATTATTCAAGATCTAAACTAAGCTTTAGTAAAATATTATTTCCCCTTTACCTCTATTAAAGAATTTGCATAATACTCTAAACCAGTTCTTACTCTATGTAAACACAAAATAAACGTGTTCAAAACCTTGATGTTAAGGTTCGGTTCGCGTAGTCTGGGAACTACCACTAAGCCGGTGTCGGTAGTCAAGTTTGAACATCAGTCTTGGCAAGTCTCTGCGTCTGTCCCGTTCACTACGGTTGTGATTATTACAGTAGTCTTCGTGTACGTTGTTAGTGCTGTTAGTGTTTATGAGCAAGTGTTATTTTTGATTAGACCCTCGTTATCTTTCATCTGTAGCAAGGTATCTGATAGGATTTAGTGAACTTTACATGCAGCCTAGGCTGTTATAAATAGCATAATATACCTAATACGCAAATAAAAATACAAATTATAGTCTTGTTGAATTTTGTAGAGGCAATAATTATAATGAGTTCAAGTGAAGATGATGTTACCCTCGTCTAAAAGTGTTCGTCCCAGTATAACCAAACATGAACAAAAAAAGTACCGCGCCCAGTGGGAAAATGATGACTGATTTAAGAAATGGTTAGGGGCAGACAAAACTAATGCTTTTAAAGCTCGTTGTAGACAATGTAACGTATCCATGAATGCCGAATTAATAATTCTTAAAAATCATGATAAGAGTAAAAAACACCAAGAATTGATGTTGAATTTAAAACATAAATCCCAACCTAAAATAACTGCTTTCAGGGTTTGTTAAAAAAAATGCCGCAAAATGTTAAGTCCCAAACTGTTGAAATTAAACTTGCAGGATTCTTTGCTGAACATAATATATCGTTCAATGTAGCTGACCACTTAATAGATTTATTAAAAAAAGTCCAATTGATGATTCTGAAACTTTAAAAAATATCACTAAAAAGAACAAAATGTTAATGCCGTGTTTGTAAGAAACGTGATTGGCACATACTTTCATAGAAGCAGTTGATTGAAAAAATTTAAAAGAAACGACAATTTTCTATTTTGAGTTGATGAATCGACTGTATATCAGTACGATTAAGACAAGTGTGCATTGTAGTTAGGTCTTTTTGACAAAATTACAAGGAAGAAGTTTTTCAGCAATTTTTTGGAACTCAAAATCCAGTATTTGGACAGTTCTATCTCCCTGCGGCAGCTGAAGTGAGGTGCAACAGTAGCTTGGACATCCGTACAGCATTCTGGAAGATTCCACTTAAAAGTCATAATATTCCAAAAGCACAATCGTAATTGGATTTGCATCAGTATGGGATGCAATACCATGATGGGTAGTGTAAAACAACTCTGTTGCTAGTCAGCTAAAGGAAAAATTTTTCCAGGAATTTTTATTCTTAAATGCCGTTATGCCATTCAACTGCAGTTTTATGCGCTAAGTAAAGGCTTGCAAGAAAACTCCCTAAAGAAAATTTGGGAAAAATTAATT
>NW_025789440.1:0-8782 GCF_021130785.1 Homalodisca vitripennis
TCTTGAACCAGTGTAGGTACTAATAAGAGAGCTGTAATAATATGAAAATATAGACCAAAACAGTTTTTTGAGAGCAGCGAGTGAACGACGCGACGCAACCAATAATGAGAGAGAGAGAGAGAGAGAGAGAGAGAGAGAGAGAGAGAGAAAGCTAGTAGAGAAACTTTATTTACAGACTTAACAGAATGAAATAGCGTCAATGTATAACTTACACACTGTCAACGAGAACAGTTCTCTGCCTTGTTCAGGTCATGGACCTGACCAGGATAAAAACCTCGGTTAACACAATAAAATGGTCTTTGCTGTAGCACCACAATCTCTAGAGTCGGGACTTCAGTATGTGAGGGCTGGAGCTCTTGATTTGTTTCAGGCAGCCGGTTGTAGAGTCTGGCAACCAGGCGTAGGAAGGTTTTTTCTCAAATCTTGAGGTGTTGTTCGTTGAGGAGATAAAAATCCCGAGCATGACTGGTGTATTGTAGCTGTGGCACCATCTCGTTGTTTTGCGGCAAGGAATGCTGGAGCGGCAGGCTGCAGTGATGACTTCCAGTATGTAGAAGTTTGGATCACCGTGAGGATTTGGAGAATCTTGAAAGGTTCTCTGACAGCTCTCGCCTCCACCTCCAAAACCGCCAGCATTCTTCGACGGCTTTTTTCTGGAGGTAATCAGCACCCCCGTTGAAGGTTGTGAATGTGAAGCCCGTTACTCCCGGCCCAAAGCACAATCCCATATTCTCAGGTTGCTCTCGAAAACAATGAGAAAATACGGTCATTTTGGGCTGCTTCCATGGTGCTGATTGACATTACTCGTCTCACAGGGCAAACAGAGCGCTGCTTAATTTTTTTACCACAAATTGTCCAGATGATCAACCCCATGACAAATTGTTATCTATAATGATGCCAAGGTGCTTTGTAGACTCCATGAGTTGTTAAGCTGGGGAGGGGAGAGATTTCTTCTTGTTTTCTTCCTTCTAATGATTACCTGATTGGTCTTTGTTTTCGTTAAAAATACGAATCATGGCCGAGTTACAATATTCAACCAGCCATATTAAGCGGCAATATAATGACATAGCACCTCCAGTTACATTGCAACACAACGGTTTGAGGATAGGAGGATCCGTGTCATCAGCTTGTACAATATAGCTTTACCAGTACTGGGGAGGTATAGAGGCTGGCCCCAAAAAGTCAAAAAGTATACAGGACGAAAGATCACATGGGCCCCAAAACCGACCCCCTGGGGCACACCCCTAGAGGACTGGAAGTTGGCGAAGATCTAAAAGAGGTGGTTGTGTTCGTTGATGTTGAATTTGGAGCTCTATCCTAACTGATCTCGATCCCTGAGGAAGCTGTTAAACCAAGAACCAGGTAGATTTACTTCTGGAATCCAAGAGACCTGAGACTTTGCTAGGATCGTGGTCATGGCTAAGGCAGTTCTGAAAACGCCTTACTCAGGTTCCCCATGGAAAAGGCCAAAATGACGTTTTCCTCACACCCCCACTTCCCTCCTCAAGACCAGATCGAATCACGTGATTCCAACACAAGTTCACTGAGAGCAGTTTTGGGTGGATTTTTTCTTTGTTGAAAGCCGTGTTTTGCTCCTTCAATTTCGCACTGTTGTTCCCTTTGTAAGTGCTCAAATATTCTGTGGAGGACAACCCTGTCTCTATAATCTTAGAAAAGGTTTGACATCACCAAGGATATGGGTCTAAAGTTGCTCAACCGCGTCATGTTTTGCTCCCCTTTTTTATGAAGCGGGATAACTTTAGAAATGTTTTTAATTTACTGGGGAAGAAGACCCCTGACCGGAAAACCTTTGTTAATGATAGTCAATCAAAGGCATTGAAACGCCTCCTTGTAGGCAGCACTTGACCATATAAACCCCAAAAAAAACGAAAATTCGTCCAATCCAGAGGAGGTTTTATTTTTCACATTGAACTTATGATTCTGGTTTCAGTAGTGATTTCTTCTTTCTTCGTGGTTGGTTCGCAAATTCATTCCCAGAAGTGAAAGGGTACATGCAATTGTCCTGAAGATTGGTGAAGTGGTTTTTTTCCTTAGATTGTATGTTTCTTACAGGGTTTCGTTCCAGCTACCGACGCAAAGAATACGTTGAAGTAGTTTGCTTGGCTTTCAACAGGATTCATATCACGCTTGTAGGAGATGAGTTACGGCTGAACCGGACAACGACCGAGGTGTGAAGCATCAGATCCCGCTGACACTTTGGGGGCTAGTCCCCCCCCTCTTCGCTGTTTAGATAATCCGACCCTCCGCAAAATTGCTTTGTTCTTGTTTTGTTAGTGCGTTTGGAGAATATGAAGTTATTAGAAGCTTGGCCTCCGGCGTCTGAGGTGAGTTTCAGTTTTTAATGTCATAGATTTTTTTTAAGTTGACGGTTAGCAATCTGTTTGTCTTCTTCTTTACCCCGCTAGTCATGTACTTATTTTTGAGCGGCGAGGAATTGATCTTTAAGGATCTTGGCATCAGCGTCATATATATGTTTTATGGACAACGACGGCTTAGAGCGAGATTTCTTCAAGGGACAAGTTACGTCAAGAGCGGTGGAGAGGATGGCCGAAAAGTGGTTGTAAAGCATCTTCGACATTTTCAGCTTCGAAAACCTCATCCCAACTTTGTCCTCCTAAGTAATTCTTCAAGCATTGCAAATTGTCAGTATTGAGGTGCCGACGGGTAGTTGTGGTAGCTACTCTTCTTACAGTTGCACAATCTAAGCTACACATTTGACCGGTATGATCCGATAGGCCAGAATTTATAATATTAACTTCTGCAATTTCCAAACTATCCGAAGAGATGCAAACCCATGTCGATCCGACGAGGACGAGTCCCTTAAACACTCTTGTAGGTGGTAAAGTCCATTCTCTGTATGTTGAATGTTGCCAGAAGTTCGTTAAGCATTGTTCCTGCTCTTGTTGGTATGAGCTGATCAACATTATAATGCTCCCATGATAACGATAGTCTGGTTATGAGCATGCCATAAATCAAGGGTGTTTGATAAGGTCTGCAGGGCGGTTAAAAGAGATGCTTCATCTTTGTTGGGAGGACGATAAACTCCTACCACAATACAAATTCCTCTTCTTATTGATTTTAATAGAGATGGCAGAGACCTCGAAAATCTGAGAAATGCTCATATGCTCGACGTTTAACGTAGACACCTCGTTCTTGAGATCGTCATGCCTGACTAAATAGCAACTCCTCCTTTTGAAACGCTGTCTCTAGAATACGCTGAGATTAGGCTATAGTTAATAAGCCTAGTATTGGTGATTTTTTCTGCGCTCTGTCCATGCTCGGTGAGAACAAGAATGTCCGGGCGCATGGAGTGAAGTAGATGGTTCAGTCTCTCAATCTTATTGCCAATTCTAGTCCACGTTTTGGTGAAAAATTCTTATGCTCTTAGACTCCTTTCTGCTTGAGTTTACAAACTGTCTCCCCTGTTTGGCCCTTTTCCACTTGCTTTTTATTTTGCTGTTGACATCTAAAAAACTTGGTTGTTTTCGCGGAGTTGCCACTGCATTCTTAGGGTGTTTAGAATCCTCCACTTCTTGACTGGTTTTAGTAGGAGGCTGACTGGTCATACTCGCTGCGTCATGATGTGATAGAGATTTTCTATTTGTATTTAGGTATTCCTCTAAATTTCTCTCGAAAAAGTCCTCTAAAGACTCTCCCTCAAGGCGAAGTTTAGCACTTGATGGTGGTTTCCTATTGACAATCTGCAAATGACTGGTATCCTTTGTTGAAATAAGAATTCGGAGTTGGAGTATGCATTTTTTCGGTGCTACGTTGTAAGTGCTCGATCCGAGATGATAGAAGTGAGTGTTTATCCTCAATGTCTGACACTCTTTTATCCAGAAGTGTCCACTTTCTATTTATTCTGCTAACGTCTATGAATGTATCTTCTGAGGCAACATCGTCTTTGCAATCATCTACCCGTTTGGGATGAGCCTGATTCATTCATAAAATCACAAGTACTCTCCTTCCTCCTAGAATCGGGTACCCTGAGTTTTTGTTTAAGGTTGTCAATTTCACTCTCTAGTTGCATGATTAACTTAAGTTGTTCTGAGTCCCGAGTTTCAAAGAAGTCTTGTAAGGAGGCCTTCTCATCTCTCATTCTAATATTGTGTTGGTCACTGTCATTCAAAAGGCATTGAAGCTCTTCTTGTCTCATGTCAAATTTGTTGTTTTTTTAGCTTTAAGACCCGATATTTGGTCCTCTAGTATTATGATTTTGTTGTTTAATTGGAGGTTTTCTGCTTTCAAACATTTATTTTCTTCCAATAGCGCCTTTCCGATTTCTCCCAGAGCACAATTTCATCGCAGTAGAAAAGTCGTCGTTCTAGCAGTAGTACCTGGCCTCAAGAGTCGACGTCCTACTGGTGCTTTGGGGGGGGATAGGGACTGCTCGAATTTCTAAGCCTCGTTCCAAAGTCTTTAATTGGCCGTTATGCTGCAATTGCAAACGGAGGGGCCATACTGCGAATGTCAATAAATTCCCGTCAGTATCACGAGAAAGCGGCAGAACCAAATACTGTAGCCATAAAGTTTTTCTTTCTTGGATTGTTAACGTGTAGTGATCAGGCCGCATCATGCCCATATAACAAAACTCTGTGATACCAGGCTGTTAACCATGAGCCCCCATCGCAAAGAGACATACCTTCTCTCATCTTCTCCAAACTATTTCCTATCACATATTGGGCAGGTTAAACATTTCAGAGTTATTAATAGGTTGCGCTATTTTTCTGGCGATCTAATAGAAACAATGTTCTTATTAAGGATGAGTTGAAAACATATAGTAACAAGCTCTTGTTATAGTTTTCAGCTTGGATCAATTGTGTCGTATTGACTATCATATAAGGCTTCGTGTGGGACGGGGGAGAAAAACAGGCGTAGTGGCGCTATTTTAAACAGCAAACTTCAGCAGACGACTATTCTATCATTGATGTTTAATTGTTGTTTGTGGAGGTTAATGTCTTGTTAGAGCGTAGTGTTTGTTTGCGAGGGCGGGAAAGGTTACGGATAGCGTTATGTTGGAGTTAATATTACATGTTGTAGGTTAGGTGGAGCACATCATTGGCATAGGAGTGATACTGGTGATTCTTGCCCAATTACCCCATCCAACCCGTAATCCATGTTGCATAGAGTCCAAACACGATCTGTTCATGATCCAAAAGTAAAAAATTGACGCCGTCAAGAGTATGTGAATATTTCGAGGTAAACCTCAATGAACTCATGAAAACCACACAATCACCAGCCAACTACTCCCCCTCCTCCGCCCCCATCCTGTTGTTATGTTTCGACCCCTTTTTGCGTCCTCAAAATATATAAAAAAATAAAAACCGCACACACTCCACCTACCCACCTCCCCCACCACCCAACCCCCCCACCCGATAACTCCCCCACTCACATCCCAAATTCCCCAACCATAATACAATTCAACAATAATCACCCATCCCTCTCTTTATAGTTGTGCGCCAAATGTGTGTCCCCAACTTTGCCCATTATACAAAACATACACAAACTGTTAAGGGTTACCAATATCCGCCCTTTAGATTTGTCATACAATACAGAACACTACACATACAAGACTTAAAGCAACATAAACCAATCGTCAGACCCACCATCCACACTATCACTAATGTCGACACACCTCTGCGAAGCCTCCCCTTCAAACAACTAGCGGGTTAGACTAGTGATACCAAGTGTTACACCATGTGAGAAATCGCGGCCTGGATTAATCCTTGTGACATAATGAAAAAACATTTCCCCCCCCACACTCCCAAAGAAGCCCAGACTCCTCTCAAAGACAACACTTAAACCAACCATACCAAGTAGGTATCCGTCCAAGCCCCAATACTGGTCCCCTCTCAACATCGCACCCTTCAGGCCGCACCTTTCGCTAATAATAGTGCCAAACCCTGCTGAATCCCATATCTATTGAGCCGAATCAGACCTAACCCTAAATAGAAGCTCTACCTTTCCCACAAAACACATAAAGATTATCACAGACACCTCTATGCCTAGGTGAACGCATATTCATTAGACAAATCAAGCATACTAAACTCTCCATATCACCACAAATATCCGTGAATATCGTTTCCCTTAGTTATTTGGTGTAGCCATATTTAATGATGTTGTAATATCAAGATCGGCGCCTAGTCCATTAGGGCATAAAGAACCCCCATACCACCCCAGTGTCAATCAGATACAAGTCAAAACCCAGCTACCACAAATTATCTTTTCTAGAACTATAGCTACTATCCCAGTACCAACTACAGAGACAACTGAGTCTAATAAGAAGCCATATGAGGTGGAAGCACAGAGCGATGTATTTAGTAGGTCTGTAAACAGTCTCTTCCCGTCAACCAGAAAAAGTTAGATTAATGTGATTACAAATATCCAACGTTTTATTTCAGAAGGAGAAGTTTTAGTCCCAAGATCATGAGAGTCTTCAGAGGAATTGGCATTAAAACTCGGCATGGACGTTGAGGTAGCACTGGTAGTGTAGAAATAAGGAGACACGTTGGTTCGTGGCCAATTTTATCACTAAATAAAGAAGTCTCCTTCAAATCTCAGAACCCACAATGTTTGAGGACATTCCCATCATTATCAAAGGATTATTGTGCTTAACATACTGTAAGTAAAGTTGAGGTGACAATTGAAAGGCTAGTTCATGCTGGTCAGATTTCGGATGTGTTATGGGATGCCTAATCATCGATTGCCAGAAATGGACCTTGTTCCCACGCAACAAAGCGCGACGGGCGAACTAGCGTCACCTCCTCTGGGGGTTTACCATCCTTTTAGTATGATGGTGAGGGTAAGATGGTCAAATATCTTTAAAATCCTCAACACCTTTCATTAGAGGCAGACTCTAAGTTTCAAATGAGGGTTTGAAAAGATGCATCACTTGCAATCGCAATAATAAGTTCTCACTCAAGACGGTGGGGAACAATTACCCGTGCGAATAAAACACCTGGTTCGCGAGTAAGATGGCGGGCAAGGGCCAATATTAATTATACAGATCATTACCCAATAATATATAATGGTATTAACTTTGGTTTATATCGGACTAATTTAAACCATTAAGTATGGGGACGCCCGTAAAAGAGAAAAATCCTGTACCGATAGCACTTGAAATTAACTGCCCTTTATCTTATTATACGATACCCGCACAGTTCAAATCATCCACAAAACAGAAAACTCTGAGTACTGGTATATTATTTATTAAATTCCTATAGCAAACTTATGTAAACCTTGAATCTAACCCCAATGCTCATAAAAAGACGTTAATGATTTTAAAATATCAATTGAAACATGGATTAAAAAATGTCAATGTTGTCTATTAAGAAACTCTGGACTTTCATATCAGGGAATTGACATTCTCTTAATATGCACAACCTTTGCTATTGAGCAAAAAGAAATTTAAGAACTTGTCCTTTCAAATATTTCGTACACCGTCTATTACGTAGACAATTAGGAGGGACGTGGAAGAATGGATATTGGGACAGCTCAAAACATTCCTGTCACCCGGCAATAGGAACCGTGGGCCAGGGAGAGACAATTGGAAGCAATCTGCCTGTTGCACGGAGTTTGCAAAAAAGAGAAGGGGCAATTAAAACTATAACGGCGGCCATAGAAAAGGTCATTAGGATGAACAAATACAACTCCCAATATTAGTTGTTTGCTATTAAAAAAAGGATCTAAAAACCATTTCATGACCTGCTCATTAAAGCGAGGCATATTAAATAGCCCGTTTTCGGTCCACTAACTGTGACAACGTATTATCCTAACACAATGGCGAGTTAATGAAAGTGAAGATATGGCAGAACCATGTCGGTTGAGCGGGCCAAGCGCGTTCTATTTTTGTGATTAACGTAGATATATACCTACGGCCTGGCCTACTAATGGCCAATGTTTTTCCCACCAGCAACTATAAATTATATGTGGTTCACCATTAAGCTACGAATGAACCGAGCATTCATTTATCTGTGAAAAATGTTGTCATAAGTGATATATATAAGGACAGATTGCTTTGCAATTAGATATAAATATATAAAATTTAAAAATATTTCTATAATAATTACTAATTAGGTTAAGTAATATTTATATTTCATTATGCAACATAAATAACAAAGTAAGATACTTAGATGTTTTCCTTCCTAGTGTAATATTTTATTTTTGTGCCCAAATCGCTATGGTTACTTGTCATAATTGTCAAAAACTGTATAGATTGTGGTGTTCGGTTATTTTATACACAGCAGTTAGTTACCCACGACTTCACGGAGTGCACAGTCCAGTTTTCATACTACAAGAACAGGGACAGTACGATTAGTCGTTATATGTTATGAGACCCCGTCTGAGAATGTCCATGAAGAAACTTACAATTCGATCCAGCAGTTTGTTACGTTGATTAAGTAAACATACATTATTAGATTTTTATATAATAGTATAGAATTCATAAACATAGTAGTTTTAATTAACAATTTAAATATACTCCGTCCCAAAGTACTGTACGTCCTTTGATATGTGTTAAATTTCAAAAAACTGGATCTCGAACATCCCGTAAAATTAATTCGTTTAGGTTAAAATGGAATAGTTTACCCATATGTGTGGTAAATTGCATGGTAATTGCCATAGACTTAACTTAACTTTGAGTAAGAAGTATCGGAGAATAAAACCGTGACCACATGTTAAATAAAAAACCCCATTGGGAAAACGGAAGTTTTGCGAGTGGTGTTGGTTTGGCGCTTGGCTATTTTTCTTGGGTCAGTGGTAT
>NW_025789441.1:0-19046 GCF_021130785.1 Homalodisca vitripennis
GATCAAAATTAAGTTTCATTAATTCCTCCGAACATCCTGATACGCTGTACTGGTTTACTCGCGTGTCATTTTAACTATTTCACTGTCGAGCAACTGACTTAGAAATCATTACCCAGCCACTTAATCTTTTACCAATAATCTCAGCCAGGAATTATTTATCGAAAGATTAGTGCGCACTTTGTTGTTTACGGTATGTAAAAGACATTGCAGGTTTGATTAGAATATTCAAACTCAACCCACCAAATCCAAATGTGTACCACCAAAAACTGTATCATATGTATCGATACGTTATTAAAAACTAATACTCTAGGGCAGAGGTTTTCAAAGTGTGGGGCGCGATGAAGATTTAAGGGGGCCCATGGTTGTTTGAAAAATTAATTTTAATTTACTTTCAAAATAATAAAGCTAACTTTTTTTCAAATTACAAGTTTACCTATAACCTTTAGTCATCGTCGTAATAGTGCAGAATATTTTATTTTTCTTAGTTTGTCGGCAGTAAAATACTTTTAGTGTAACACCAACATGTTTTCAGTATAGCGCTGGAAATGCCGCGCGCCTGGTTGTTGTGGTTTTCCCAATGACTTGAGAAGTACCACCGTGACCGTTCGGCCCCCGACTTTCCTGGAACCCTTATTACCACTACCCCTACCGCCAATGCAAAACGTCTAGTGCAGTTAGTGCAGTTCCATGTTTTTTACGTAGCGCCAATACAGGGTTTTCATAAATGAATGGTGCAATTTTGAATGCTTGTAAACAATTTGCTATGCAAGGTAGAAAAATATGGTTGGCACCTCTGAATTCTTCAGCTCAATTAGTTTTATTGCTCTGTGTTAGAAAACAGCTGTTTCATTGTTGTTGGTTAAATTGTGCAATAACTTCAAACATTTGATTCTGATCTAGAAACATGTTTTCTGATCAAGAAAAAGCCAAGTGTGTGCAATAGCCACACAATAGTTTGGTGAATTAAGGTCTTCTGTTTTAGTGCAAAGGGCTTTTAGAAGATTATTTAACAAAGATCCACCTCATAGAAACAACTTTACGAGTTGGAGTAAACAATTCCAAGAAACTGGATCGGTACAAAAACGGAAGTCTTCTCGGAGACCGACTGTATCAGAGGTAACAATTCAAAACGTTAGAGAATCTTGTCTTAGATGTCCACAAACATCTCTTCCACGTCGGAGTCTGGAGCTTGGAATCCCAGTGAAAAACTCTGCATAAAATTTTGCATAAAAGGCTGTATTTTAATGCCTATAAAGTTCAACTGTTGCATGGGATCAAACCGAATGATAAAAATAAACGTGTGGAGTATGCAACTTACATCTTAAATCAGATTGAAGAAAATGAATCATTTTTAAATGATGTTATGTTTACAGATGAGGCAACTTTTCATGTTAACGGGTGTGTTAATAGACACAACGTTCGAATTTGGGGTTCTGAAACATCCTCATAAGATCATAGAAATAATCCGAGACACACCAAAAGTAAACGTCTGGTGTGGACTGAATAAAACAAAGTAATTGGACCTTTTTTCTTTGCAGAGAAAAGTCTTAATGGTAATGTGTATCTGGACATGCTAGAGAATTTTTGTTTTTCTCAAATTGACGAGTTTTATAATGTCAATATGGTTGTATTTTCAACAAGATGGTGCGCCACCCCATTATAAGGACTTTGTTCGTGATGCTTTGAATAACAAGTTTGGACAAAGATGGATAGGTCGAGGTGGCCCAATAGCATGGCCTCCTAGAAGCCCGGATTTGACTCCATGCGATTTTTTTGTGGGGATACGTGAAAAACATTGTTTATTCTCAGAAGATCCGTGATTTAGCTCATTTAAAGGAAAGGATTTATGAGGCAGTATCATCGGTTACAAGAGACATGCTGCACAGTGTATGGGCCGAGATCGACCATAGATTAGATGTCTGCAGAGCTATCGGTGGTGGACACATTGAAATGTACTAAATGTATCAGTATAATTTTGTTTTTAACGAGTATTCTAATGAAATAAATATTTTTAATGTACTTCGTACGGTTCTCTTTTT
Organism: Homalodisca vitripennis; assembly: GCF_021130785.1. NCBI lineage: Eukaryota > Metazoa > Arthropoda > Insecta > Hemiptera > Cicadellidae > Homalodisca > Homalodisca vitripennis. Next base: position 2,040 of record NW_025789441.1, read on the forward strand.
ATTTTATGTTTAAATTGCACCATTCATTTATGAAAACCCTGTATATATATATATATATATATATATATATATATATATATATATATACACATCGAAATGTAAAGATATATTTTAAATTAATATATTTTAAATCAGTGAAGGCCGAGTATAATTAGTGGCGTCAGTGAAAGTCAAGATCACAATGAGAACCCTGGAGACATGATAAGTGTAACCAATCGATCTCCAAGTCCAAGTGGACAACATACTCAAAGTGCGCAAGTATGGCGACAGTTATTTATCACTAGTGTTACAAAAACAATCATAAATGGCCAAGAACGGCCCCAGTGTGTAATCTATCTAGCTGTCCTGGCCTCTTACAGCATGAAACCTAACACACTAAAAATGTATCTTGATACTAAACAAGCATCTTGATACAATGCGCCTAGCATTATGGACAAAAGAGGGATGAAGATCACGGACCACAAGCTAATATACTGTGAAATATTTTGTAGAAAAGAAAAGAGAGCTGCAAAATGATAAAATATAGAAGCTTCTCTAAGTTTGACATTGCTGAAGCTCTTAGAGAGGTGTAAATTGGGATAGCGTAATACAGATGCAAAACGTAAATGAAATCGAAGAGTTTATTACTGGGAAAATAACAGAAGTATTTGATAAGCAAGCTCCCATAGTATGCAAGAGGGTAACTAGAAAGAAATCTCCTTGGATGGTTGCCGACTTGAAATAACTTATAAAAATTAAGAATCGAGCGAGAAACAAGTACGTAACATCTAGAAACACTGAAGGTTGGACAAACTATAAAACCCCAAGAAATGCAGTGAACACTTGGTATGGAGAGCAAAGAAAGAATTTTTCTCTGAAAAACTTGCTTCAAACAAAGACCCAAAGGAGTTTTGGAGATGCTTGAAAAGGTGTGTTGTTGTACCCTAATCTACTAACAGAACTATACCACACAGCTTGGATATCGAAGATATGAACAAATATTTTGTTGCAATGGGTAATATTATTGAAAAAGTAGATTAAATTATACTTTTTCTCCATTTTTAACCATAAAAACTATCGAAAAAGATTTTGAAACAGTTGGGATAAAATTCAATTCAAACAGATCAAAATTAACCGTCATCGGAATCTATAGGTCTGCCAATGGCAATGAGGAAATTTCTTTTACACATTTTGAAGCCCTACTGATGGATTTGACTAGCCATCAACAGGATTATGTCCTAATGGGTGACTTCAACATTAATAATTTATGTTGAAGTCAATTTATGTGGAAGGATGATTAGTGTCCGTTGACCAAACGATCCTTCCACCAAACGATTTGTCGACATGTTAAGGTCATTTGACCTAGAATGTTTAGTCAAAACGCCAACGCGTGTGACACATTCAACACAGTCGACAATTGTCAACATCATCTCCAATCTATCAAGTGTCGCAGTGTCCGTGGTCAATACAGCTATCTCGGACCACTATGGCCAAGAGGCAATAATTAGTGGAGTAAAAATCGAGAGGGAGCTCAAAATCACAAAAACAACAAGAGAATTAAGGCCAGGAAACATCGCTCTTCTCAACACATCCCTTTCTAAAGAAAATTGGAAACACCAAGATTCAATTCATTCAGTAGATGAGCATTTTAAAAGGTTTAGTGATACACTCAAATTTCATCTCGACATGTACTGTCCACTCAAAGCCATACAAGTTTGTCCCAAAAGGGTAAACAACAAATGGATAACTAAAGGAATTTTGGTTTCTAGAGAAAAACTAAAGATTTTCTCAGAAATCCAAAAAACGTCCCAAAATGAAGAATTCAAGCGGTTTTTTTCGAAATTACAAACGAATTTATAGAAAATTTATCCAAGCTGCAAAGGCATATGATGTTTCCAAATCAATTATATCTTCAAAACATATTTCTAAAAAAGTGCATGGGACATCATCAACAATAAAAACAAATTCATGCAACAAACAAACCAAATTAAAAAGTTGTGATAGACTTGTGGAGGACACGGTGGAGGTTGAAAATAGGTTTAACAGATTCTTCGGATCTGTTGCTTGTGAGCAAGGCCCTTCCCCATCACCCCCACAAGGAATCCCAAGACGTAGGCAGTGTCCAGTAGCCTCCCTGGCACTGGCACCTGTCGTTGAGGATGAGCTTGAAAAAATAATTCAGCAGCTCCCAGCCAAAAAAAAACAAATGATTTAAATTCAATGTCAACGTGGCTTATAAAAAAATTTTCAAAGCATATTGTGAGACCACTAACCCAATTTGTAGATTTCTCTTTTGAACAAGGAGTTTTTCCCTCACTCCTCAAAACCGCTAAAGTAACCCCTATTTCCAAGAAAGACGATCACCAATCCCCACAAAATTACCGGCCTCTCTCAATTTTGCCAGTTACGAGTATAAGCAAAATATTCGAAAAGCTTTTCTTGACACGAATGCTTCAAATTTTTGAATAAACACAACCAGCTATCGGAAGACCAGTTTGGCTTCAGGATGGGCAAGTCGACAATAGATTCAGTTGTAAATCTTGTCGACATGGCTTTAGAGGGGCTAGAACGTCGGGATCACACATTGAGTGTGTACCTGGACTTATTAAAAGCATTCGAATGTGTTGACCATGCTACAATGCTTAACAAACTTTAATCTCATGGCATCCGAGGCGTGCCTCTCCAGTGGCTCAGATCATTTCTTCAAATTGTCCAGATCTCAAATAAATTATTTGAACCAATTCACCTGAGTTATGGTGTCCCACAGGGCTCAATTCTCAGTCCAATTCTCTTCCTGATCTATGTCAATGATGTAGGTTCATCACTTCTGCACGGAAGACTAGTGCAGTATGCTGATACTGCACTCTCTGTTTCACTAGCAAATCAAAATTGACTCTGGAACAACAGAGTTTTGTTGAAATCAACAACTGTGTCCAAAATTTTAACAGCCTCAATCTGAAAACAAATTCTGCAAAATCCAATTTTATACATTTTGATTTACGACCAGTAGATAGTCATGACGAGCCAGCTGTTATGTTAGCTGACACTATGCTGGAAGAAGTATATTGTTCGAAATTCCTGGGAATACACCTAGATCGAGGGTTGACTTGGAGCGATCACATCGACCACGTTTGTTCCAAATTGGCCTCAGGCATTTATGTTTTGAGGTCTCTAGCCAAATACTGCCCGACTCGAGTTCTGATGATGGCGTATTATGGCTTGATTTACCCCCACTTCACTTTCCCCATGGTGTTGTGGGGAGCTTGTGCAAACAATCAATTCCTGAGAGTGTTCAAGCTGCAAAAATAAGGGATCCGCATTATCGCTAAGTTGAAATTTAGAGAGTCGTGCAGGGAAGCCTTCAAAAACTTGCAACTGCTGACGCTGCCCAGTCTCTACATCTTGGAAACAACTCTGTTTTGTATGTCTAAATGTACCATGACGAATGGCCGAGACATACATGTGTATAAGACTAGAGGCAGAGATAACTACCGAACTGGTAGACACAGAACGGTGGTTTATGAACGCTTGCCTTCACAGGCAGGAGTTCAATTCGTCAATAAGTTACCAGATTCAATTAAAAACACTCCAACACTCAAAGTGTTTAAAAACTCGTTTGAAAACACTTTTAGTGTCACAAACATTTTATAATGTTGACGAGTTTTTTGCTTATGATTGGAAGACCACCAATTAAAAAGACTGACTAAATTCGTCGCTTGGAAGTGGGAATAATTGGTGAATGAATGGATGTTGGTACGTATGCAAAATTGTATGTTTGAATGAGATTTCTTCTGGTGTGTTTGACAAACATTTTAGCAAGTCAAAAGTAAAAATATGACATTTTCCATGCGTTGTATAATGTTCCGCAATAAAAAACAGATTTGATTTCATTTGATTGAAGCAAGTGAAGAACTAATAGAAAGATTGAAAGAGAACAGTAACAACAGTTCAGAGACTATATTTCAGTTTTCACCTGCAGACGATAATGATGTAAGAGCTGCAATGAATAGCATTAAGTCAAAAGCAGTAGGAATTAATCAAATATCTATAGATATGATCAAAGTTGTGAGTCCGTATGCGCTGAAAGCTATAACGCATCTCATTAATGTATCTCTTTCATCGGGCGACTTTCCTGAACGATGGAAAAAAAGTATCGTTATGTCACTTCCCAAGATACCTGCCCCTAAAAGTGTCCAGAATTTAAGACCAATTTCGATTTTACCTGCAATATCAAAGATTTTGGAGAAGGTTGTTATTAGCCAAATTGTAAAATACATTGAAGAAAACAAGGTATTGCCAAAAACTCAATCCGTCTTCAGGAAAAACCATAGTACTTGCTCGGCTATAGCAAACCTGTTTAGTGATTTAATCGACTCTAAAGATGCAGGAAAGTGCAGATTTTTGGTATTACTTGATTTCTCTCAAGCATTTGACGCAATTGACCACGATTTGCTGATAGCCAAGATGAACTCCTACAGTTTTGGTGAAAACGCTATTGAATGGATACAATCCTATATGAGTGGAAGAAGTCAGGTGACAAGGTTGCGAAATGAAACATCTTCTCCACTCTTCAGGCGTCGAGGAGTGCCTCAAGGCAGTTGTCTTGGTCCTGTGTTGTTCAATCTGTACACTTCTGATTTCCCCACCTGTGTGCAGAACTGCAACGCACGCCTGTACGCCGATGACTGCTAGCTGCAATTGTCTTATGATGCTTCCTTTTCTGAAGACGCTCTGTTTCGGATCAATACTGACCTCAAGGCGATTTTCGCCTGGTCGTCTGCAAATGGTTTGAGGCTGAGCATAGACAAGTGTAGTGTGTTGCACATAGCACCACGTGATCTTGTGGAGACCCTGAGAGCGAGGGGTGTGGGTGTTGTGCTCGGAGGCGTGAGTTTGCAAGTCTGCGACAAGGTGAAAACACTGGGCGTCGTACTTGACAGTGAGCTCTCGTTCTCCGATCATGTCACGCATGCTACTCAATGCGCCCTAGGGTGATTGCGGGGTCTCTACAGATTTAGATCTTTACTCCCTGAGTCTGCAAAATAGCAGATAGTTCAGTCTTTGGTTTTGTCAGTATTCTACTACTGCTATCCGGCTTATGGGAACAGTATTTCAAAAGAGGACATCGCCAGAATACAGCGAGTTTAAAACTCAGCTGTGCGTTTTTGTGTTCTCTCTCCGCAAATTTGATCGCGTGTCCTCCCATCGTGATGCTGCGAACTTAATGCCGATGGAAGCGGTCTGTGGAGTACTGACTACTTGTATGGTCCAGAAGATCCTAACCCTTGAGGACTTGAGGAACCCCAGTACCTTAAGGAGATTCTACTGTATCGGGATCAAGTGTCACAAAGGGTCTCTCGTCACGGGGGAGGTCTTCATCTTCCTAGAGTAAATTTAGAGCTCGGAAGGTAGACTTTCTCCTATTTCGGGCCAAAATTGTACAACGACCTTCCCGATCACCTCAAAAGTCTAGTCAACTTAGCTTCATTTAAGGAAAGTATTAAAAATAAATTATGCGAGTAGATTTTGTTCCTGTAAGTAGACATTTAATATAGTTTCAATTATTTATTTGTATGTAGTATTTAATATTAGCTTAATTTAAATTACAGTATTTTGCGTATGTTGTAGAATTGACTTGAGTTGTTCTGTAAAGAAGTTTATATACTTAGAAACGCTCTAATAAAAATACGTTTTTATATTTAAACATTGAAATATCCCAAACAAATCTAGAGAGTTTTTAAACAAGAAATTAAAAGTGTTGAATCTACAAAAATTATTTTTTCAACATTTCAAGTATACCTTCAAAGGCTTTGTTTGCATCTTATCAGATTTCTCACAGAATCGCTCAGAAGAAAAAGCGCACACTATTAGATAAGACCTGATATTATAAGCAGCAATTGATATGGTTTAAAATATGTTTGGAGAATCCATGTGTCAACAGTTGAAAGCCATACCGAATTCAAATGATACGGCATCAAGAAGTATAGCCGTATAGACGTAAGGGATTTCGGAAGGTCTTCACGCGCAACTGATGGAGAACGTTAAAAATTCTCATTTTGTCATACAAGTTGATGAAACTTTCGATCTTCATAGCTTATTTATAATGTTATTTAAGATTCGTCGATGGCGATGCAATACGGGAAGAGTTGCATTTTTGTGGGACGATTTTACCCGATGCCACTGGTGAAACCATTTTCCGAATGATTGATACATTTTTGAAGAATAATGACATATCTTAAACAAAATGTACAGGAATTGTACAGATGGAGCTTGGGCTATGTAATGAAAGTACACTGGACTTTGGGGGTTGATAAAAAGGTACAGAGGGTGGCCAAATTATTAGACTAGACATTTAAATTTACAACATTTTAAGTTATCTCGTAACTATGCTTTAAAATCCTGGAATATACTGTATTGTTATTTTTCATGTATTTGCATTCGTTACATTATATTAGAACTTTATATTTCTATTCGAGGTATTGAAGTTATTGTCATAGCCAGTTGGTGGCACTTAAATCAGCTGACAATTTTTAAGCAATTTTAACTGAACATAAACTCAACTTCTGTATGTATCTAAAATTGGTTATTCTTGTTTTTAGTGGGGGGGTTTCCTTGTAATATAAGCTGGTAACAATGTTAGTAGTGGATTCAAGGTTGTAAAACCATCAAAGGTTGTGTGTTTTTTTGGCTTTTAATATTTTAGGAATACTTCAAGAGTGAGGCCACTTTTTAACGGGCATGGGAAAAAATTTTGATTTATCTCCTAGGAAAACAGCTTCAGTAAAGATTCTTTTAAAAGAAAGGTGTTATTCACAAACTGAACTAGCGTAAAGATTAGTTATTTCTAAAAATCAGTAAGTAGGATCAACTTAACCTGTGACCAAAACCTAAGTAATCAGTCGCATCGAGTTGGAAAATGCGGCCGCAAGCCCAAAAGGAATGATAGATGTCCAGGAAACTAAAGAATATTGTTAAAACAAACAGGAGACATATCACAAACAAATGGCCAGATAAATGAGTATGGAGCCAATATTTCACCTAGAAGTGTAAGAAGATTGTTAAACACAGAAGGACTCAACGCTCACAGACCAAGGAAAAAGCGAAAGATCACGTCTACCATGGCAAAGAAGCAATTAGAGTGGACTAAAGGCTTAGACCATTGGACAACAGAGTATTGCGAAAAAGTAAGTCATAAATATTTATGTACTGCAAAGGAGACTAATTCCACAGACTCAAGATTATTTTCCAAATGGGGAGTTTATTTTTAAGTATGATGGTACTCCATGCCATAAAGCCAAGACAGTAACATGATATCTCAGTGAATCAGACATCAGTGTCCAGGTAACAGCCCTGACATGAATCCAATTGCTAATTTGTGGTCAATTGTCAAGAAAAGAATGCTAAAAAAGAAGGTAACCACGTCAAGGGCTCGTGAATTCTTAATTAAAGTGTGGCACCACAATTAAGAAATCAAAGAGAACTATTAAAAATTGGTCCAGAGCATGCCAAAGAGTTTTGATAAAGAATGGTATGAGCACAAAATATTAGTTATACAATTAGATGTACACAGATATTTAAAAACGATTTTATAACATAATTTTCCCCGAAAACTAGTTCTAGTCTAATAATTTAGCCACCCTCAGTAGCCCCGGAAGCTATATGGACACACTAAATAATTCATAAAGAGGCTTCAGCAGCAAAAGGTATGAACTTCATGAACAGTTCATACCTTTACTTACATCACGTGGCCGTTAAAAAAGTCAAATTCATTATAGGGTAGCCTTAAAACTCTCGAGTTTTCAAGATTCTCTGTGAGGATATGGGCTCAGAATATACTCGTACAGCTTTACTGTTTCGTACTGAAACTCGCAGGTTACTGAGAGGGACGGCTTAGATCAGAATGTTGAATGAGCTTAGACATGAAGTCCGTGGATTTTTGCTTGACAAAAATCACCAAAACTCAACGTTTTTCACTGACTCAAATTTTTCTGCTGCGATTAGCGTACATGTCATATATATTCCAGAAAATAAATGTACTAAACAAGTCTTTACAGAAAAAAGATGCAGACCTTTTGCAATGGACTGAAAAGGTAAACAGCTTTGTAAATAATCTAAGTTTATACAAGGGCTGTCCTAAACTGACAATATTGAGCTATCTCCTAATCTTAGAATTATGATTAAAGAAATTGATATCAAAATTAATCCAACGAATCCAAAGAAATGCTTTCTTAAATACTTATAAATACAGATTTCGTTTAAAAAAATATTTTGATGAGGACTTCGATGATTTGGCATAGATTCAAAACCCGTTCAAACCATCCGTAGATAAGTGCTCCCTCAAGATGATATAAACAACCCTTATTGACCTCCAGAGTGACACTGAGCTTGAAAGTAAGTTTAAAGAATCTTCTCTCACGCCCTTCTGGATTGGTGTACAAACGGAATAACCAATTTTGAGTGCAAAGGCGTTGGAAATACTCAATCCATTCACCACCACTTACTCTTGTGAAACTGGGTTTTCTGCTCTAGCTGCCATGAGGAGTATATACACCTTAAGAATGTATTTGACCAAGGAACTGAGTAGCGTTGTAAGAACTGACACCGCGTTTTGACAAACTATGCTTAAAGAGAAAGCAATAATATACTTCACATTGAAGCTATTTTTATTATTATTACTTTGAGTTATAAATAACATTTATGTACTGTAGTAGCTGAAATAAATAAATAATAAGTTGTAATTGTTTGTATAGAATTTGTTGTTTGATTATAATTAAACCTATTGCCCCATTACGCTCTAATGTAGTACATGTGCATAAAATGTACGAAACTAAGCAAGTAAAAGTTTACTGTAAAATTTCAAAAGCAGCTCACTTATATAATACGTTTAGATGTAGGGGGCCCGGCTAGCAGCTGGATTATACAGGGGGGCTTGATGTAAAAAGTTTGAGAACCGCTGCTAGGGACTTTATTCTCCGGAAAGTGCTTATCCGAAATACCAGCTTGCCTCAAATACATTATAATAATGTAATGTTTACGTAATCAAGTGGTTATTGTGGAAATAAATTTTAGACAATGACTTGATTACATTATTTTAATATCTCCTTATGCAGTAAACTCTAACTTGAAATCTTATAAAATGTTTTGTAACTGAATATTTGACAACAAAGAACGTCACACGGAAAGCTCGATCAGTAGATTCCACCGGCCGGCGTGGATGGGAGGCGGAAGGAGGGTGATGGGGTCTTTTCCTCCTAATAACTACCTTATCTGCACATGTGCACTTTTACGTCGTATACTTATTTTATTTTTGTAACTTTTTATTATGTTCATTTATATTTTGTATTTTGTGTAACTTTATCTAAAATACGACAATTTTTTTACCGAGTAAGATTCTGCAACACAACAATAATCGTATAAAACTGTCTGGATTTGCTTAAATACGTTATGTTATGGTTAAGTCTCGTACATTAGTTTTATTTGGTTCAAACATGAGAGTTGAATAAAGCAAGGTTATGTAATCATTAATAACCTTTATATATATCGTACTAATAAATAAAAAGAGAAACTTATTTGTAAACTTATCAAATTAAAAATATCCCAATACCACGATATAAATAAAAAACAAAGTTAAAAATGCCTATGTAAAAAAATATGGTTGCCTTTAAAAGTCGGTTTTACGGGCGAAGATTTTACGTGACAACGTCTTTTTCTCGGTAGAATATTTATTGATATGAATATTATTAAATTGCACAATAGGAACAAGGAATTGAATGAAAATAAGAATTGCACAAATTTTAACTACAGAAATATATTTTTGTTTACTAAAACATTGTACATAATTTGAAATTAATTAAAATTTGTTATTGTGTCACCATGAATGCATATTATTTACGTCGTCATGAAAATGAATATGAGTTGAAACTTAGAGGTTTAGCTACTACAGGAAATGCAAATCAATTGAGATCCAGGCTCTCTCAAGCTTTTCTTGATAATGTTGAGATTAAGGAAGATGTTATTAGTAATCTAAATGCTGAAACCGAACTTGAAGAATGCGAGGAAAAATTCAATGACCTGTCAAAGCAAGTTGAAGATTATGAAGGAAATACAAAAGACAATGAATATCGAAGACTTTCTGCCCGCCTTTGGCATCTTTACTTGCGAGTGGAGCGTATACCTGTGGATCTGGACTGGGATAAAGACACAGCGGAGGAAAAAGACGACTTATTACAGAGATCAAAACACATGCTAGATACCTTCCTTTCCCTCTCATCTAAGGTAACGGAGAAGCTGGACGGTGCTGAAGAGCATGCGAAAAAACTGGACGGAGCTGAAGAAAAGAAGGCGAGTGAAGGTCAGTGAATACTGCGGAAGAAGGTGGCACTTCCCAAGGTGCCAATACAGAAACTCCACCCTCTCAAGGAAATGTAAATCGGAAGAATATCGCACAAGAAAAGCACCTTCCCCCTCTTGGACATGCTGGACAAGGAAAATCTACTATGGTTGGAAATAGGAAACTGAAACCTGATGAGTCATGTATAGAGGCAGAAACTGCAAAGCCTATACCAGTCTTCAAATGGGGTTTACAGTTTAGTAATGGTGCTGGCCAGAGCATTGGTGCATTTTTGCAGCGGGTTGAGGAACTTCGTCATGCTCGCGGAGTTTCTGAAGCTCAACTTTTTAGGTCAGCAGTTGATTTATTTACCGGCAATGCTTTAATTTGGTATCGGTCGACGGTGGGCAGAGTCAATTCCTGGGAGCAATTGTGTACGGAGATGAAACTTGTTTTTCAGACGCCGGATTATGACGATATGTTGCTGCAGGAGATTATGAACAGAACTCAAGGCGATCAAGAGCATATTGATCTTTTCATTGCTTCTATGGAGGGTCTTTATGGTCGTTTGTCAAATCCAATTCCGGAACCCATCAGGCTTCGTCAGATTCTTAAGAATCTAAATCATTATTTGCAGGACAAACTCTGTATGTTTGTGATCTCTTCTATTGATGAACTCCGACAAATGGGACGTAAGGCTGAGCTGGGAAGATTGAGAACTACAAATAGTAGGCCTCCTCCTAGGCCAGGCACCGTCTTAGAACCTGATCTAGCTTACTCTCGCACTGATAATCGCAAGAATTCCTCAAATCATCAAGTTCATGCACTTAATAAACCTACGAGTTTTGCCCCAAGGAAGTCCAAATGTTGGAATTGTGGTGAGGAAGGCCACATGTACAGTAATTGTCCTAAAGAGAGGAAACTTTTCTGCTATGGCTGTGGGCATGCTGGTTATCGCAAAACAACCTGTCCTAAGTGTAGTTCAAAAAAACGGGGTACGAAGGGAGCCTCCTCGGGCATCTTAGGAGTACCTCCCTTATCTCATTTACCGTCAACTAATAAGTTGTCCAATTGTGATTTGGCTTCATTGCCTAAAGGTATAAATTTTCTGATTGAAACTTCCGCTAATGATCCGCGACCTTATCTACCAATTCGAATTTTTGGATTTAGTTGCAAAGCATTGTTAGATTCTGGAGCTTCAAATACAGTGATCGGAAGAGACCTGATGTGGATTTTTGATAAGTTCCCGGCAAAAATTCGGCCATTGTCCAACCAATTTGTAGAAACTGCGGACCACCAGAAACATAAGATTATTGGAAGAGCCAACATTCCTATTACTCTCGCTCATAAAACAAAACATATATCTGTCATTGTTGTACCTTCTCTATCTCAAACAATTATTTTGGGGATAGATTTTTGGAGTGCTATGCATATTGTTATGGACGCCTATGAGAAGTCCTGGGAATTTTCTGAGAACCCACCAACACGAGGCCAGATATGTGCAATTGGTCTACAAGACTCTACCGTATTGACTACGTCACAAAGGGAAGACTTAAATAATCTTTTGGAGAAGTACTTTTGCAATCAAGGAGAGAAATTAGGAAGAACCCATTTAGTGCAGCATAAAATTGACACTGGAGATGCTTCTCCCATAAAGCAACGCTACTATCCCATGTCTCCCGCTAGATTGCAGCTTGTGTATGCCGAACTTGATAAAATGATTGAACTGGGTGTTGTAGAACCTTCAAGAAGTGCTTGGTCCTCCCCAATCATACTTGTGGACAAACCTGATGGTGGCCAAAGGTTTTGCGTCGATTTCCGGAAAGTCAACTCAGTCACTTGCAGAGATGCTTACCCCTTACCTCATGTCACTTCGATTTTGGATCGCTTAAGGGATGCCCAATACTTGTCTGCGTTGGATATCAAAAGCGCTTACTGGCAGATTCCCCTTGAAGCTTCAAGTAAAGAGAAAACTGCCTTTACAATCCAAGGAAGAGGTCTTTTCCACTTTAATGTTCTCCCATTTGGACTCCACAATGCACCAGCCACCTGGCAACGATTGGTTGATAATATATTAGGGATGGACTTGGAACCTTTTGTCTTTATCTACCTTGATGACGTAATAATAGTCACACAGACCTTTGAGAAACATCTTGAAATTCTGGAAGAAGTCTTCAAGCGGCTAGCAGCAGCTAATCTAACCTTAAATCAAGACAAGTGCCGATTTTTGCCAACCTGAACTTAGATATTTGGGCTATGTTGTCGATGCTAATGGCCTGAGAGTTGACCCTGAAAAGGTGAAAGCCATTTTGGAAATTCCTACCCCTCGCTCAGTGAAGGAAGTCCGTGCATTCTGCGGTACTGCAAGTTGGTATCGGAGGTTTATCCCAAATTTTGCCTCTCGTCTTTATCCTCTTACTTCAATGCTGAGGAAACATAACAACTTTAAGTGGACCATTGAAGCTCAGAATGCTTTTGAAGATATAAAGGGTAACCTTGTAAAATCTCCAATCCTTTCTTGCCCAGACTTTGGGAAGGAATTTACCATTTCTTGTGACGCTTCGGCTGTTGGTGTTGGAGCGGTACTCTCCCAGATGTCAGAGGAAGGAGAAAATGTGATTGCCTATGCAAGTCGGACATTGAGCAAAACTGAGCAAAAGTTTTCTGCTACAGAGCGGGAGTGTTTGGCCGTCATTTGGTCAATTGAAAAGTTCCGCCCTTATATAGAAGGAGTTCACTTTGTTGTTGTAACTGACCATCACAGTTTGTTATGGCTTCATAATTTAAAAGATCCTCAAGGAAGATTGGCACGGTGGGCATTACGTCTTCAACCTTTTAACTTCACTTTGCTGCATCGGAAAGGTAAAGAACACGTCGTTCCGGGTCTTTTATCTAGGAACCCATTAGAATCTGTACCTGCAGAATTTATCGTTGATTCCCTCACTAACTGTTTTCCGATTGGGGACAAGTGGTATCTGAAGATGATCGACTCAGTAAAAGAAAAGCCTGACCTTTACTCTTCATGGAAAGTTGTCGATAATCAGCTCTGGAAGTGTGTCCCTTAATCTACTTCGGTTGGTGATGAGCAAGAAGATTGGAAGCTAGTTGTACCCAAGGATCAGCGTGGGAAACTCTTCAAACAATTTCATGACGCCCCTACATCTGGACACTTGGGCACGTATAAAACCTACCACAGACTCTTACAGAAGTACTATTGGCCTAAGATGAGGAAGGACACCGCAACATATGTCTCTCGCTGTAGGGTGTGACAGCAAGCTAAGTCTGCTACCTTAAAGCCAGCAGGACTTATGGGGTCTCAGAGAGTAGTGGACCGACCGTGGCAGACAATAAGTCTGGATCTGATGGGACCTTTTGTAAGATAATCAAGAGGTTACAAGTACCTGATGGTAGTGGTGGATTACTTCAGCAGGTATACCCTTCTGTTTCCATTAAGAGCAGCAACTGCAAGACTTGTTGCTAAAAATTTGGAGGAAGATGTATTCTTGGTATATGGGGTTCCTAACATTGTGATTTGCGACAATGGATCTGAATTCATTGGTCAACCATTTCGAGATTTGCTCAAGGAATATAAAGTGAAGACTATCTACACTCCTAGTCATCATCCTCAAGCAAACCCAACGGAGCGGGTGAACCGAACTATAGGGAACATGTTGAGATCTTATGTTGGGGATAATCACCGCAATTGGGATATTAAGTTACCTCAGATAGGGTGTGCCCTACGAACGGCAGTACATGAGACCACTGGTCATTCTCCAGCCTTTCTTGTATTCGGACATGAGATCAACTTATCGGGTGAGGGATCTGGGAATCTTGGTGAAGAAGATTTGCCTCAGCTTTCCAATGCAGGTGATCACCTCCAGAAACTGACGCGCTTGAATGAAGTTTTTAAGGAGATCAAAGAAAGAATGAAGAGGGCACATGAGATTAATGCTCAACGATACAACCTGCGGAGGAGAGAGCAGCAGTTTAAAGCAGGTCAACTTGTATGGAAGAGGAACTTCACCCAAGCGGATGCAGTCAACTACATGTCATCCAAACTCTTTCCAAAATTTGTTGGGCCTTACCGAATTAAGAAGAAAATATCTCCAGTGACCTATCAGCTCCAATCAGAAGATGGGCAATTCATGGGCACCTGGCATACCTCGGACTTAAAACCTTATCTTCAGTAACGGATGAAAATTTGGGAAATTTTCTCATGAGAGAGGGGTGGTGTAACATTTTTTTTTTTGTGAACCTTAAATTTTATAACAGAGAGTAAGAGTTAGATTTTATTAACTTTGGCAGACAGGCCTGATCAACCTGGAAAATCCATATCAGCTGGCTATTAAACAGCTGCAGCTCCAGCTGGCCAAACAACAATTGACTCCTACTTCCTGTTGGACTTTGTTACTGACTGTCAGGCTTCACGAGGCTTATTCTCTCTCTCTCATGGCGATAGTTTGAAGATTGTTCAGTTGGAAATTGAGTCTCCACGAGGTTATATATAATGTCTTTACCTAAATTGCTCCCTTCCTGGCCCATTACTGGATTGTTGCCAAGGTGAGGTATTTTAATATTCTTTTAAGTCAAATAATGTGTGCTACCAAGAAATTATAAATACTTTTGAATACAGATACTTGGAATTAATTTTTTTTTTCTCAACCAACCAGAGTAAATATATTAGTGAAATTAAGAAGCAGAAATTACTTGAGCCTTTATTAATTTGTAAGTTGTACTCGTAAATATAAATCCTTTCAGATTGTAAATATTATCATAGTGTTTTAATGGTTCATATTTTCTTAGATCCAAACATATGTTGTTGCAATGGTTAGAACTTTTATTTTAAAATAATGCATTTGAAATAACAACAAAATGTACTTTAGGTAATAAATAGTGTTGTGTGGCCTATAAGTTAAAAAATTATCTGTTAGTCTGTTTTATTTTTGCTGTTGTTTGTAAATTCAGGATAATAAATGTTGGTAATTTAGGCTACGTACTTTGTCAAAATGTAAGTAAGAAAAGGCATTTGTAGAATAGGAAACAAATATGAAAAGATGTTTTCAGGTGAATTCTATTAAAAGCTTATTTTAGTTAATAATTTATTTTTGGAATTTAATTAACTATATCTCATTATATTGACTACTGTAGATTGAGTAATTGACTAATAGTTAATTTTTGGGGTTATGTACATTACAAACCGATTATATATCTCTCAAAATACTTCATGTTAAGATTATTTCACGGAATATTTAGGTTTCATTGTTATTATTGTTAACATAAAATTTTACGTGCTATTCTGAAGCAACTATTATACATCTTTTAGTGTCAAATATTTTTGTAGATTCTATTGTCTGAATTGGGCTCAGGGATTTGTTCGGGAGCGGTTTGTGTGCCTCCACATAGGTCTGCGTACCACTACCTACCCAGTGCCCGTGCCATACCTGCTACTGTGCCTTCCTCCCTGACCGTGAGCCCTTACGGAGGCGTATGGTTGTGATCTACGTAGTTGAATAATTACTTATAAATATCTTTCTTTATTGGATACATATTGATGTTTAATGTGCTTTGTGTAAATATGTGTCTAGTTTATGTAAGTATTGTTTGATTGATATCTATGGGTAAAATACCAGAAGTACTAGTGGCCGGCCAAGGTAATGTTGTTTAGTGTATAATTACTGGTGTTTAGGGTATATTGTATTGATAAATCTAAGGGTTACCTGTACCCTCAGACTGTTGAGATCCAACTACAGAAATGGTAATCAAACCTTTTTCCATGATATGAAATGTATTATTACATAATTTTAATAAATATTTCATTTGATAAATGTTTCTTGTGCAATAAATTAAAAAACAGGCTCTTAGAATTTTTCTAAACTTAATGATTACATTGAATGAGTTTAGCTTTCTTACATGTATTTCCTTTTCTTAAATTTACCTTGTATTTAACTCACTCTTACTTTGGTTGGTTATAAGGTCATTAATTTTACAACATCATTCAGTAACGGGTCTTTTCCTTGTTCTGACTCCGTTCTCCTACCACACTACTACTGGAAACAAGGTGGCGCCCTCGGATAGTACCGTTAACAGTTAACTCTACTACGCCGTTAACTTGTGAAAACCACACCTACCCTTCCCACCCCCTAGACTGAGCAAACTGGGACCGCTACAATTGTAAATGGTAAAGTTGAATAAAACATTTACTAAAATTGGAATTTGAAATTCTTGCTAAACACAGTTAAATTTTAACTTCGCGCGTGGTGATTGGTCGGTTTAGTTCGTTTGTTTGGTCGCACTGTTATGACAGGTTAGAGGTTATAATTTGTTATTTTAAATGTTTGACTAGCAATACGCGCTGTTTTTCTTCTCAATCGACTGAATTACGATTGATTGCAAGAGTGATTTAAACTAATAATTTACTTAACCACTATCAACATTTGTCAATAGTATGACATAACCTATAAACTCAGTTTCTCAACTTTTGTGTCAATCTAACAATTAATCAATCAATCATAGTTTACGATAATGAAATATCAGTGTACAATTATTTACCTTTATTGTTGTAGTTGTTGTAAATGACGAATCTAAGCACTCCACATTTTCACGAATAAACATAGTTATCTGCTTTATCCCGTGCGGGCGGACCCACAGTTATCTGCTTTATCCCGTGCGGATCCCGTGCGGCGGACCCACTGGACGGG
>NW_025789442.1:0-8155 GCF_021130785.1 Homalodisca vitripennis
TTGATTCTAGTTATTATCTCCTCACTACAAACTGAACACTTTGGGTGTAAAGGAACAAGATATTATCTAATGTTCAATGATTAACCCATAAGCACTCAATATTCTTGCGCCTAACCTCCTTGTACAAATACAATTAAATATATGCAAAACTCTCACAAAACATTTAATTTTATTTGTTATTTGGTTGACTGAGCTTTTGATTTTTAGCTAATAAAATAGGTTATAATATACTGTAATTTCTAAACACTGACGTACATAAGATTTTTTTTCATTTCGAGAATAATTTTTAAGAATTTCGTTTGTACATTTTCAAAGTAAAAAACTGTTTTTAGTACAAAACACAGTTATAATCCATGATATTTGGTATAGTTTTATGGGAAATTTAATTCTTTAAGTGGAAAATTTTTTTTCACAGATTTATTTTAATTTTTTCAATTTTACATAGATTTCTATAAAATGCGGCATTTGTGTTCTACTTACACAAATCCAAGCAAACACGCAAAAAGCACAAGGGTGTAGTATTATACTTGATACAAAATCATTTTTCTGGGAGTTAATTAATACACATTTGGGTATGTCCATGTAAAACAGGACAAAAATATTTAAAAAATATTTTTATGAAATAACCTAGGTCTGAATGTTTTCAGATAAAGATTATTCTGAGCAATGTTGGCAGCATTGGCTTTTTAGAGGAAAAATTTTATTTTTGTTGGTATTTTGTGTTTAGTTAACACCTGTTAGCAGAGTTCATTGATGGCTGTTTGTTAAGTCTCACATCTCAATTTTATAACTGATTATACATTAATCTAGAAGGTGGCCAGTACCAAGAAGCCATCTTTAGAACAAAAGCTAACTAAAAACATATGCTTTTTTTAACATTTAGGTTAAGAATTGTTCTTTCTCATACGTTATGTTTTAAACCTTGACTTGATGGTAACGTGAGTAGCACAAATTTACAGATTTTTCAAGTTTATCTTTTGTAATTCACAACCCCAATATTCAAATAATATCAAACCAGAATATATTTAAGAAAACTATTACAAAGTATGGTACTTATTTTTTTTAATTTTAAAATTTGTTTCTTTTGCAGGAATATTCATATAATATAGTTTATCATTGCCTAACCAGTGAGTTACTGTAAAGATATTTAATCATAGCACTTTAAACTTTGTTTATATATTGGTAGTTAACTACTAATACAAAACAAAGCTCTTAACTTAGTTAACCTCACAAAACAATTTAACATATTTATGGTTACACTATTTATATTTGTATTGGTCAGAATATAATGGCCTGTTTTAATTGTTACAAACATACTTCACCTAAATATAAGTGTAACATGAGTTGACCGAAATTTGTTCTAACCTACTTTCTGCTTGGGTTAGAGTCTTATGTATTTTAATAAATATAAAACTTGCATTTTAACTTAGATAACCTTACCTTATAAGCTTATATTTAAATCTTTTTATTCAGGAAATTATTTATTTGCTTTTATTAGCACCATTACATGTAAACCACCAAATATGATGTAACGTGGGTGCCCACTTCAACTAAGAAAGTAAGTTCCTCACAGACAGTTAACCTTTGTCTTTTATTTTGGTTACTCAAGTCTTCCCAGAATGTCCAGTTCTGGGTAGTTTAGTAGGAGGTAAGATTAATATTAGGCCTAAAAAATTAATCTGTTATTATTTTAAGATTTAGAAATAATATTGCAAAAACTTTTCTACTAAGCAAGAAAATATATGAAGTGCCTGTTAATTGACCCCAATTGTTCCTTCGGACAAGTAGTGGTACAGTAAGAAAATATTTCTATATTATAATCTGGTGCCTACCGTTGATGACTCTGACCTTTCGGATGAAGAATCATCCGTTCCGAGTGTTTTCTAGTGAACTAATTAGACATAAGAAAACGCATCAAAAGTGATACTTTTTGTCCTTGTGCAATTTTCAAGTGAAAAAGGACTCTTTTATGTTGCTATTTGCCAAAGTTGTAAATTGACTAGTTTGCGAGGTCATTGAAGTAATGTGTTTGAAAAAGTGATAAAAAATGTTATACATTTCAAAACACTCGATCCGAAAAAATTATGTTACTTTTCGCCATAACTTGGACAATTTTTGAGTGTTTCTGCCTTCTTTCAAGAAATTAAAATTAAAAAGATGGAAGATATTATTATTATTTTAAAAACAAAATAAAATATCAGAGAAAAGTAAAAATGTTAGCTACTCAGAATGTATAATTGTTTTAAGCGTGTTAGTGTATATTCATTTATATATTATACAAACCATGTAAAAATGTAGTCTATAATTAACCACTTAAAAGTTATTTGATCTTCTCTTTTTATTCTTTCATAAGTTGTGTTATAAGAAAAAATACAAACTGGAAAGTTATAGAACAGGCCTAAAGCAAAATATTATGTTGTTCTTTAGAAATAATAACTAAACTGGTTTTTACACTGGTAAAAAGTTGTGATTATTTTTACAATTTAAAAAATCAAATATTTATTTATGCCAAAATCTAAATTATTAATAAGGTGTAACTGATACTAAAGTAGTTATTAAAAACAATTCATTATATTAAAATTAACCATAACAAAATTTATTTCTACCCTCAATAACAAAAGTCCTTAGGAAAGAGGGACCACAATGTAACATGAGTTACTGTAACGTGAGTTTACTGTCAATTATGGTCAATAGTTATATTATTAAAATTATGTTTTTCAGTTCTTATTGTTGTAGTTGTCACAGTTAAACTACAAACTCTTGAGTTCAATCTTAAGTTATCTTAGATTAAGAAAATTTAAACATTTAGGGGACAAAAGCTTAGTTGCATGTTAAAGTTTGCTTTCAAATTATGACGTCCTTTTTGTGTAACATGACGTTACCAAAAACTAGAGACATTAATTATTATTACCTTAATTATTAGTATCAGGAAGTTGAAATCTGGCCAATGTGTATTTATACTTCTTGCTTAATACTGCAAGATATTTTTTGCTTAATTTTATGCTTAAAAAACTTAAAAATGTTTCAACAAATAACTTAGGACCCATGTGGAAATGTAACGTGAGTTACCATGGAAATTGTGCCATTTACTATGTATAAGTACATGTCTCTTTTCTGTTTAAATACATAATCATTCATTTATTTGGGCTCAAAACTAATGTTTAAACAAAAATATATTAATAAACGTTTGTCATCATTACGAGTACCATCTCCTTTGATGGCCCAGCGGCATGAGGGGGGGACCACAGTACCAAAATACTAATCACGCTCGATATTTTTATGGGGTTAATACATATTCAAATTAATATGAGTTTATAGTACATTGTTATTTTATTTTGTTTTAAATACATTAACCTTTATCATTAGAGCCGATACGTATTAATGCTTAAACCTATATTTAATAATGTACTATGTCGTCAACACAAGTACCAAATCGTCGTGATTCGGCGTTTTGGGATACGTGCGTGGGCCAGCACGAGACGGAAAAGTGATAAGTTGGTTAAATGGGTTAAAAAATATCCTATCTTTTTTTAACACAATAATAGTCCCTCAAACTTTGACAATTGTAATGAGTAATTGTGAATGTAACCGGCC
The DNA here is from genome assembly GCF_021130785.1 of Homalodisca vitripennis. Lineage (NCBI taxonomy): Eukaryota > Metazoa > Arthropoda > Insecta > Hemiptera > Cicadellidae > Homalodisca > Homalodisca vitripennis. The sequence goes on from NW_025789442.1 coordinate 3,595, forward strand.
GTAGGGCGGCGTCAGTCCCGGGGGGGAGGGGGAGAGGCAGGGTAAAAGAGGAGAAAGGGGGAATAGGGGTAGGGGGAGAGAAGGAAGTGGGGGAAGGAGCAAAAAGAGGGGGGGAAAGGAAGAGCGAAAGGGGGGGAAGCGAAGAGGGATAAGGGGAGTGGGAGGGGGAAAAGGGGGAAAAAGGGGGGAGTGGGAGTGGGGGGGAGTGGAAGGGGGGGAGCGCCGCTCGCGAGCAGCAAAATACGAGTTTCGTGTTTAATTAACTTATAGAAATCGCCCTACAGAACAGTAAAAATGATCATATAACTAAATTGTAATACATTAAAAAATGAAACATACTTTTTCACACACAATATTTCCATGTTTGTACATCCACGTCCGGGCGTTATGTGACCTTTTGTTAACCGCTGATATCAACCTCCATTTGAATGGATGTCATCGGATGCACCGCCATCCTTTGGAAAAGTAAATAAAAAATAATACTGAAATGAGCAAATAATTTTTATACCTAAATAAACAAATGTTTTTCTTAATTTCAGGCTACAAATTAAAAAGCCTTTTATCGGGTTGCGACGAGTGCCTGCCTGCCACTAAGCCGTGGACTTGCGACAGCACACGTGTAAACGAAAGAAAAACCATCGCATCAAGATAGTACCTATGGTAGTAAAATATCAAATTTCTAGAGAGGCCTGATCAGAAATTTATATAAATTGAAAATGTATTTTGTAATGCAAAGAAATGTAACATGTAAAGTGTAAAAAACGTAATATAATCAGGTAAAAACCCAAATGGTTTAGCTCTTATAACGTCAGTAGATCTTTTCACGACTTCCAGCTAACGGCACAATATTTAAAAAAAAAAAAATATTGTTAATGTGTAAAGTTCATTTTTATTTTTACTTTCTATAATTATGGGGTAAGTATAAAAAAGGTAAAAAAATTTGTAATTATATAGTCTCTGTGACTCAGGATCGTCAATGGGTTTACGAGACATGTTTATTTATGACTGATATGGTAGGGGGGGGGGGAGATGGGGGTGAGACAGGCGGGTAGGTGTGGCACACTTTGGAATTGTACCGACCACTACCCCAGACATAAATCGTTATTTGATATTTTTTGCTTCTACTGATTACTAGAATAGCGTAGAACATTATTTCGTTCAATATAAACACAGGAATTGACTTATCGCAAACCCCTCCCCATCCTCAAGTCCACCCCACAGAGGTCAAAGTCGAGCGGCTCAAGTAGATAAACGTGATTGCAGAGGCTCCCGCCGCCCCTATCAAGCTGGTGCGTCGCTTTGTTGTACTTCCGGATGTATTTTACCTCTACATTTCTCAAACACAAACATTCAATAAAAACAAACATGATCACAGACTATAAATAAACCTCTTTATTGAAAAAACACTCCAAACTTGTTTTTATTCTTGATCAGACTCCCCAGTCGGCCGCCAATTTGTTTTGTTTTTTACGCGGGGGGCAACCCCTAAAATGCGAGTGCCATAGCCTTCTCGCTGATGTCAACGAAAGAAAAACATCCCTCGAGATAGTAACTATCTGTAAAATATAAAATTCTAGAGGATGTGATCAGAAATATAAATTGAATTGTAATTGAAAGGCAATTATGTTACCGCGCAAATCATGTGATGCGCGCGTGGCCTGTCGTAATCGGGATTCTCGAGAAAGATAACAGCGACAAACTAGACCGATCACAATGCCTGGAAATGCTTGTAATTTTTGTAATTAAAAGAGTTGTTTTTTCGTTCTATCATGTTTGTTTAGCTATAAATTTATATTTTTATGTTCTTCATACTGGTGTGGTCGGTAGCCTAGTTAATCCCAAAGTACCTGAACACTAAATAGGTGACACTTAAACACTAAAATGACACTAAAAACACTAAATGAATACTAAAACTAAGATATCAATACTTTAAACAAATAAAAAAAAACCATATAAACAGAAAAGACGACGAAAACCGACTCAGCGATGGTTAGAGACACGCACTACCTGAAGCCAAAACTGCAAACAAAAGCGCTCGCGCTGTACGGCGTCTGTGCCGTGTGGCGGGGAGAGTGTCTAGACACCGCGTCTATTGTTTCAAACAAATGTAACGCGACAGCTATATTTTGACGCTTGACATAGGTCAATAACCCACACACATGGTTGACGCATACCGTTAGTGACATTGATCGGATTTAAAAGGAACTTAAATTTGCTATAGACGCAGTTTTGTGTCGATGCGCCGTACCGCGTCTTTGCCGTTTGGAGATAGTTTGTCTATGCGCCATACGGCGTCTGTGACGTTATAAGGGTTAATATACAAGTGGACAGTAATGCAGAATACTTATAATTAAATTTAAAGGAAATAATCTCATTTCTGTCGAAACGTAAACTCCTAACATGCCTGACAAAACACTCTGATACATAAATCACTACGATTCGTTCCATGATTGACAAGCACTCACTCGATCTGAACTACAGTACACGATATCTTGTGAAACACTGGACCACAGCCCCGGAGCGCTCAGATAACAAATACATTATCAGTCCCGCAGCCGCAGATAACATAACCAAAGATATCGAGACACACAGCACACAAACAGAACATAAAAATATTAATAACTTAACTATTTATGAATATACCCCCTAAAACCAAGTTATTTCTCATTTTCACCCCTAAAACCTCATATATTTTTGTTCAGGAGGATGAGCAGAATATGTTAATGTCAAATTCGTGATTTTCCGGGTCGGCCTTTAATCTCATACATAGTATTGTTATTTATCAAATTAGAAACAGCTGGTATTATTCATTATGTATAGGTGAATTGTTTTTGTATTCGATAGATATTTCTAACCAATAGAAGATTATATTGTTGTGGTTGCCACTTATATTGTAGCGGGTTAAAGGACTATATAACATGTAGGCAGTATAAAAACCCTGTTTAACAAAGGTGAAGACTTAAGATTTAAGTAAAAAGTAGGTTAATCCAAAAGGATAAATAACATCATTTACAGATTATTGATGGATAGTTTTATGGTAGCAAAGATAGCATGTGTCCATTCAGAATATATAATAAATTCCAGTTCATCCTTACTATATTATAAAACAACCTATTACTAAGACAAAAAATCAATTAATTCATATTTTGAATATTTGAGAATCTTCTATAACTGCTATAATATGATAGACTTACGATTCAAGTTTAACAAAATTGCATATCATTCAACTAAAGCGAACCTAGCCTAACATTGCCGAATATGTACATTAACTATTTACCTTTTGGGTTTGGAATCCTTTTCGTGTGTATCACCATGTGATTGTTCATTTTTCTGATATTTCATTTTTTACGTCCATTCTGTATCAATTGAAAATTTATCTATAATAACATAACAACTCAAGAAATATAATGAAAATGTCCTAATCCTAGTCCACCAGCTAACGAGCAGCCCAACTTGTGGTTTCTGCTTCACTGTTGGAGGGGAGAGTTACCAACCTCTGTTAGATACAGTAAAATAGTAAAATTTATCATAAAAAATTAAACATATAAATTAAAAATTGATTGACCATAATACATCTTTTTCTCTTCAGGCTTCATTTAAGTGTACTATTGTTGACGTGAATTAAGAAAGATACTGTGTATTCTTTTATACATATAAAACCCTTGAACGAACTAAGTCTTGAAGTATCTTTTACTTCAAGAGAGCGACTAGAAACTGATATATTTATTCAGAGTAGTTCTTTGTTGCAATGGCTGGAAAAAAACCAACTTCATGTAAATGTAAAGAAGACAAAACTTGTTGAATTCTATTTAAGATCGTCTCGAACAGATGCAAACTCTTCTGATATAGTCATTGGCGACTTTCGTCTTAGTCCTAGTCCCAGCGCTGATTTTCTGGGTCTGGTAATTGATTGTAATTTGTCCTTTCACAATCACATCGACAAAGTAATTAAAAAATTAAGCAGCAGTCTGTTCATCTTACGAAGATTGGCTACTTTCTCTAGTAAAGATGTTTTGCTGACAGCTTACTATGGATGCTTCTACACTTACATGAGTTATGGCTTGATCATATGGGGTCATGAATCCACTAAGACTAAAGCCTTGTTTACCCTCCAGAAGAAAGCCATAAGAGTGATATGTGGACTCAATCGTTCTCAGTCATGTAGAGGTTTTTTTAGACAAAATAAATTGTTGACGTTTCCTAGTCTATATATACTGGAATGTTTGACATTTGTCTTTAAAAACAAACACCTTTTTCCAGTACAACAGTCAAATTATAATCTCCGCGGTACAAATTCCTTAACTCTTCCAAAACATTCAACAACATTCTTTGAAAAACAAACCCTTTACTCTTGCATAAAATTTTTCAATAACTTGCCATCTGGGTTCAAGGAGGCCAACACTTCAATATCATTTAGAAGGAAGATAAAGTGCTTGTTATCTGAAAAGGAATATTATAGTACTAATTGTTTTCTAATTGATAAGGACCTTTAGTTATTTTAGAAACTAGGCTAGTTCATTTTCAATGTACACTGACGATTGTTATGCATGTAAATGTCTTC
>NW_025789443.1:0-40065 GCF_021130785.1 Homalodisca vitripennis
CATCTGTATGAGTTGTACGATCTGGGCTCAAGGTGTATTCTTAGTTCACTTCAGTCACATCACTCAGAGTATAGCTGCAAGGTTCCTGAATGTAACCTACAAGATAGAGGAAGTCGTAGTGGGAAACAATTTCAGAAGTTTGAACCCATACCAAATCCTAGTCTCTGATTGTAGTTGTGGTGAGAAATTGTTTAATTTTATAATTATATTTATCTTTACAGTATATATTAGTCAATTACATTTTCAATATCAGATGTGACAATAGCTTTCATTATATTATTATTATTGTGCGGTATTGTAAACTCTATGATTCTTTTAAATGCTTTTAGAATTCCAAACAGTATATCAAATACATTAAATTGAAACTGCTTTCATCTGTCTCTTTAGATTGAGCTGTCAAGATAAAACACATAGGCTATTTAAATTTGTAAAGTATTTACTTCTTTAAAAAATCAAGAATTTCAGTAAATAAAATTGGAATGTTGGTATAATAAAAGTCTATCACAATAATATTCATTGTTTACAATTAATGTATTATAATAGTAACAGTAGCAAAACTAAAGACTAATAAAAATAATTTTAAAAAATAAAATCTCCTTAACACAAAAATAGAAAACATCCCATACATCAAACAACTAACACAAAATTTACACATTAAAAGGTAAATCAAGCCAAGAACTTCCAAACAGAGTAGAATAGGTACTGAAATAAATCTCCTAATCATTTTTAACAAAGTTTTTTCTTTGATATTTGTTATATTGTTTTGATTATATTGTTACATTTTATACCAATATAATACGTTGAAAAACGTGTATCATCTAAGATATGTTTGTGTTAAACGTCTCAATGTTATTGAAAAGTAGTTCTGTGTTGAGTGATTAATTTAAAACGTGCTTTGCAGTTGTTGTTTATGATATTTTTTAGTAAACTCTCAACACCTTAAAAATTCCGTTATGTTACAATTTATATCGCCAATCCCAATTCATAAACATTAGTTGAAAAATCGAAATCTGTGTACTTGATACTCACAAATAGACCAACTTTGGCCAAAATTGTAAGTAACAGTTTGCTTTATATATCCAGTAAACTAATATATAATAGTCAATGATCCTTTATTCACAATAAAATCAAGAACAAAGCGTGCGTCTGTTACATAATAAAACAATGGACAGTTACTTAACTATGGAAGGATTAGAATGAAAGCATCAAAGGAATAATAAAAAATGTACCTGTAATTTGCAAAATTACATAGAATTTTTAATAGATAATGGAATATAAAGCAACATATTTTGATCAAAATATAAAAGGAAATGAAAGTTATTATTGAAACATTGTATCCAACTTTCCAATTCTAAGATTGTCGGCAGGGTCGGTCTTGTTTTTCCACTTCACAATGTTTTTTTCTCATGTTTTATGTGCAGTTAGTGTTCTTCATCTTCAGAAAGGATGTTCAGAAGTTTAGCTCTAAGTTAAGATGGCTGTTTTACATAAAGTAAAAGATGTTTATTTGGAGGATGATGTTGGCTATTATTGTATTGTAGTTGTAAGAGCATTTCCTCTTTGCATGTTCTGTCCCTTTCTACATTGGGCTGTTTCTAGGGCAAAAAGGCATACCACAGTCAGCCCCTTGAATTGTCTGAAGGCTTCACGACACGAGTCTCTCGGTTTGTTATTGCTCCCTAACATGCAGCCTCCAAAAGGTTTAACACATCTTGTAATCCCATTGTCTCCATGGGCCATGTCTAGAGCGACAAAGTTTTGTATTTCTAGATCGGTTGTGTTTTTTGTTTCTGAGCAAAAGAGCAGTATCATCTGTGTACATCAGTATACTAAAGTATTCAGCAAGGTAGTTCGGAAAGTCACTTATGAAGATTATGTAAAGAATAGATTCAAGTACGGAAACTTGTAGCACGCCAGATGTTAATGGGAGGAGGTCAGATGTTGTCTCAAGTGCACTGGATTTGATACACTTCAATTCCACTGATTGAGATCTGTCTGTTAAGACACTCTCGAGCCATTTCCATGCAAAACCATTATTTCCAAGCTTTCCAGTTTTTTCAGCAGCAAAACGTGTTGAATACAATCAAAACGCTTTACTGTTATCTAAGAAGATTGCAATTGTAGAGTCAGCATCCTCAAGTGCTTTTATGATTTGTTCATTAACACTTAAGATCGCGATATTTTTAGATTTGTTTGATGTGAATTCATGTTGTTTATCTGGAAGAAACTGATATCGTGAGAGGTGTTTTAATAGCCTTTTGAGAACAATCTTTTCAATGAGTTTGGAGATAGAAGTCGATAGATGTGAAATTGGCCTGTAGTTTTTAGAGTCCTGGAAGAGTCCCCTACTCTTAATATACATGTGTTCTCTTGAGTTTAATTTGGAATCTCCCCTAACCAAATGACTTGTTTGTTATACTAACTAAGAGAATTAATTATCTGTTTTCCCATTGTTCATGATTTTTAAACGTAATGTCGCCAAAACCTCTTGAATCCATCGCTTTAAGGTGTTGGAGAGAGTTTGCTAATGGTGTTGTGGGCCAGAGTATAAAATGTCCAAGCGAGTAAAGAATAACATGGGTTATTGTTTGTATGCAACTGTTTGATTTGCTAGGATGTTGATTGCAGCATTAAAAGTGCTGTAGTTTAGCTTAATAAAAATAATCCTGTGAAGTTTCCTTAGCTTGAAGTCATCAATTTCCTTAAACTATTGAACTTCCATTCGGCATGATGAACCTGACGCTATTGTTTAAAGTTAATCTTTTCTGTTGATAGCGTTTTATATTTTTCTCCAAAATCTCTTTCCCATCATATGTTTCATTCTCTTCTAATTTGTTTGCTGTAAAAGGGGGGGAACATAATTTAATTTTAGTTGAGTGTTCACGTTATTAGTACTAGTATCACTTCGTTTATATATACATATATATATATATATATATATATATATATATATATATATATATATATATATATATATTGTTTACGTTTTGTTCTTGACTTACAAATACAGTCTACCTTCACAGTAATTATGTGAGGAATAAAATTGTAGATTTTACACAAATACTTGTAAAGAGAATAAAACATATTTTTAATGGATCTCAAATAACTTCTGAAAACTGAGTACAAAAAATAGATCGTGTAAAACATAACGATTTAAACGTAAAAATTTTAATGTCAATCAATACGTCAGTTTCTTAACTAAGATAGAATTATAAAATCGCCGAACTTAAAAATTACATAAATACAAAAGTTATTTAATTTTAAAAGTTATGAGAAGTGATATATGGCTTCTTATTCTATAGATTATAATGCGTTAAAAATACGAAAAACTCAGCAATAATAACGAAGTGACCCAGATAACTGTGTGTAACAAAACCGCAGGGTTAATCCTACATCTTTTTGACTCCAGTTACTGTTAGCAACTGGGATGTATCTGTATAGTTGATTATGTCCTTTTTAATTAAAAAGGATGGATGATTCCAGATTAATAAAGTGTTCAATCATTCAAACTAGAAACTAAATCATCTTTTTGATGTTTATTGATATTTACTTTCGTGTACAATTTTCACAACATGTTTGACAATATCCTATTATACTTAGATGGATTTATGTATTACAAGTAAATATTTCCTCCTAAAAGCAATTATGCTTAGGATGAAAACGTAAATCAGGCTATGTTAAAAATAAATAGTTAAGATTGAAGCCAATATTAATTAAACTAAGTAATGTTGATATCTGTAAATCAAATTATTTCAAATCGTTAATTAAAAAGTACTAAAAATATTGTATTATTTATTATTTGTTTAAGGCAATTTTCCTAGCATAAGTATTACGAAAATTAAGGTAGTGTTCTGCAAACAACCTAGGTTTACAAAAATAAATAGATTAGAATAGTATGAATTTATTTTTTACAATCCTTAACAATCATTTTACTATTGTACAGAAGAGTTTGACATTCTTCAAACTATTCTACTAGCAGTTGTATGATAAATATACTATATCAATTTTTTTTCACTTGGAGGAGTTTTTTTCTCCAGTTGTCTAAACAGAAGGTGGAGCTTTCTGCTTGTGGATTTTTCAACCTAAACTACCAAATTGTTACCCCAGTAAGAAGTGAAATATTTCTTTTCCTACTTTTAAGATATTAGTAAAATAAACAAGCATATTTATGCATATATAAGACCTGATATATAAGAAATATGTCTAAGGGTATTTAAAACGCATATAAGATTTAGTATTGGACATTCTATTCCCTCCTGGAGTATTACTGGTAGTATGTAAATAGTGATCAACTCTCAAAGGCAGCCTAAAGAATAACATTCTTCTCCTAAGCTGAGAATCAGAACCAACGGTCCCTACAATTTGAGCCAGCATTTTAGAACTTCACGTGACATAGATAGATAAATATACAACTCACTGGTTTACTGTATTTTACTAGATAAATCTGGTGCAATGCAACCGCTAATTTCTCCGATGATGTACCACTATATCTTGTGGAATAGTCTTAATATATACAACTAAAATTGATTAATTATTCTTCCATACGTTTATGACACAAAAACCTATGGAGGACTCCCCTAACATTGATGGAGGGTGTAGAGAATTGGTCGTAAAGAGCTGTCCAGAATTACTGTTGTACCAGTGAAGGCTGTAGGTGAAGGATAAATATATATGATAGTCTTGCAGCTTTATTTAGAAACGGTATGTCTCCACAGACGTTGAAATACAATTGTCTAATTCGTTTAAAAAAGCTTTGTGGATGCTACCCTTCTGTAGGAACTAGCTACAATAAAAAGGCAATAGTTAAATTATAGAAATGAGATAGAGACTGGTCACACTGCTATTTTTTAAATTTAAAAAAGAATTACCATAAGAAATAGTAGTCTGTCTTGTAAACTGATAATATCTTTTTTTATTTTGCCTGTAAAAAGTTTCGCTGAGGCATGTTGTAGGCAGAGCAAGCTAGTTTATTAACATATACCTTCAAAATAGAACTAGCACATGAGCTGTGGAAAAGGACTTTGATGTTAGGGTAGACTAGTGCTATCAAATAAATTTGTCAATTTAATAGTTGTTTTGGTACATTGCATACTACTAGATTAATAACTTGTAAATTTACTAGATTGTCTTCTTTTATGCTAATTTATTTCCATTAGTCCTAGGTAACTATGATATTTTCTACTAAATTTATTATTGTGCTTTAGTATTGCTTCTTTTCCATTGAGGCACTGGCAGTCTTAATTCGGTTTTTATAGATTACGTTTTATATGATTTTGACGTATGCGCAATATAAATCTTGTTTTGATTGTATATTATTGATAAATTATAACGAACCCCCTTTATTATTTACATTCATTATTATTACTTTGTATTAGCCCGTATTATCACTCTATAATAACAATATAAACACTTTTTGCTGTGACAAAAGAACAACATTTTCCGTGAATGTAAATGATAGAATTTATCAATTTGTTCTTATAATTTCATTGAGTTGGATAATGAATAATGCTGGCTGCTATTAAGTAAGTATTGTTTAAGATATAAGACAACATTTTCTAAGTTTAATTTAATTTATGGATTATAATATGACACAATATGAAACTAACATGCTATTGTTGTAATAAGCCACGAAAATGTCAGGAACAGAGTTATTTTTAGACTTGTCTTGTCTGATAATATCTATGTTTCATTAAACAGATGATGCTAACACTAGATGCATTGAAATATCAGTCTGGTTTACCAACCATCGAGTAGTAAAATAAATTTCCCTTGGAACAACCGTACAAAGGACGGGGTTTTATGATTTATTCTATGAAACCCAAGAAGAAAGCATAAAATATATTATATTTTTGAAATCAGCAAAATTCAAATTCCTTTTCATTAAGAAACAAAAATGGTTCTTTGTTTAAAAGAAAATTACAAAACTCTAAACGTCTTTCTTGCTGGTCTTAAAACAATGTTTACTATAATATTTAAAAACTAAGAAAATTCGCGTAGATTGCATGTAAAAATGTAACAGTATAAAAATATTTTCCAACAATTTTTTGAGCGCAGCGAGTTGAACAACGCAGCCTAATAATTAGCATAACCACATTAAATTGTTGGTCTTGTTAATACATGCAACTCTATCCAATTAATATTTCCTGTATCTTTTATAGTTTCCAAGAATCCTTCAGTGTGTATAAAATTTGGAACATCCTGTATATTATCGTGGGCTGGTACTAATTATGGGGCAACTACAATCACCACCTTGCTTAAAGCCTAGAAACTGTGACTCTCTACTCTCTATCTTCAACCAAATTCAACAACGTCTCCATCAAGACAGTCTCACATGACATCTTCCCTCGACTCTCCACACATAATCTCCACTCTCCTCAACAGCTCTCTTGACAATTCATTCCAGTCGGTTGTTTCGTAGCGCAGACAGCTGATCGATAGACCAGCTGACTGTGACATAGGACGGCAATCTATATTTACCGGTCACACAGTCACTGTTACTGTCTGTCGTAGCATTTACCCGACATGTGAAACTTTACCTCTTGGTAATATTTAACTCGTTAAGACTGTTTCTATCAGTAGCTGTATTTTCTAACGATCTTATTCTCTGTTACAGATGGCTAAGGCAATAACAACTTATATGGTTTTCCTGATACAATTCGAGTCTTTGAAGTAAGTGTCCGTTATATTCTGTTGATTCAACCAAGGCAACGTTCAACAGTAGTACCTTAATGATGTACTCTCTGAAGCTGAGCATACTCCAGGCCAAACACATTTGGTGGTTAAAAGTAATAGATCAATTTCTTTATTGGCAATGATGAAGATTAGTAATAACGGTTTTACATCAAACGATTTTTATTTTGAATTAGTTTAGTAGTCAAAATTAGTGATATGTACATATTTTCTTTTACATATATTGTTCAAACCATTATATTTCCAGTAAATCATGGCGGACTCAACAACATATTCCCCTAACAACCTCACTGCTCAATAATTTGAAAATCACCTATGGTCATAATATTTGATAGCCTCTAAAACTTTTATCAAGGAAACAATGCAGCAAACAATAGGTTTTACAATTGAACGAGGAGTAGCACTTACTATATGTCTTTGTTTCGAATACTTTATTTCACGCTTTAGCTTTGAAATTTAAAAAAAGTTTAAAAAGTTATATTGGCCTGAAAAAAGAAGAATGTTTAATGTAACACAGCGCCAATTTAAGTTTAAAGCCAGATTTAAAAAAATTAATAGGTAAAATTTGTTTAATAGAAACCATACTTGTTGAGTTTAGAGGCATTTTGTTTATGTTTTAAATTTAACTATAATATTGTTTATTTTGCATTGTTTACCGGCTTATGATTAAAAACCTATTAGCCGTTGACGAATCATAGTATCAGTAAACGGAGGCGCCTTTTATTAATCTACAGCACATTTAGCTATGAATAAATTGGTGTTCCACAGCATATTGTGGGGTTTGAGGAGTGAACTATTGATATTCTGCTACATAAAATGTCGCATTTATTGTAATTTAAATGTTTAGGTTCTCATTTTGTACGATGGAAATCATGATTTTAGGATACAGTTTCTCCATTTTATGTAAAATACTGTCATAGGCTTATCGCACCAGTAGAAATATATTGCATTAGCGATCAATGTCACTCGTTAGAACGTTTCCAGACTGAGTTTGATGCCATGAAAATAGTCAAATACAATGTTGTTAAGATTGCCGAGTGACATTCATAATATTATTATACACAATATATCACATAAACGATAACACAGGTAACATATGATATGAAAGTCATATGCCAAATTATCTATTGAGGAATTTGTCTTATTTGATTTAAATGTTTGTTCTTTTAAATCTCCAGTCCGGAACTCCAAACGGAACTAATCAGAGCTTATAAGATATAGTGTGAACCTTATTTGGTATACAGTCAGACGAGTTCCTGTCAGATTATCAATTTTTGTTAGCACCATATTTGGAACTTGGCACAAAATTACCAAAAGATACTTACGAAACAATACATCTTATATATAATCGTATTACTTATCAATGTACTTACTAAGGTTAAGACACTCTGTACATAAGGTGTTCTATTCCATGTTTATCAGATGTTGTTTCATTAATAGTACTTTGAAAGTTATGTTAACTTGAATGTTTAATTACAACACAATTCACTGATAACACCTCGTTTCTGTAAATAAGTATTTATAGAGTTGTAATTACTAATGCAAGGTATGAAAAAGATTTTAACATGTAGTCACGAGACTAACTAAGAGAAGTGACTACTTTTTATAACGGGCTCTGATTATAATTATATCTTGATATAGTACGTTTCCCACTTATAAATATATATATTTTTATTTGAAAATTTTATGTGACACTAAATTCTTTATACTTATTCTATGTGTCAAAGCTTTATATTTTATACATATTTTTGTAAGAGTTTTTTACATTTCATATATTACAGTTATAACTGAATTCTAAATTTGAAAATAATAAATATCTATCCATTTTCATCATTAACTGTTCATATTAGTTTCTATAATTTGGTATATAATTTTGTATTTCGTCTTATATTTCCGAAATATTATTTCATTTTTATTGCCATTCTATTCTGAACACATCATTATGGGTTTTTGATAACTGAAGTATGACATAAACATTTTTCAATAAAATATTGTAAACACAACATATATTGTAGTTCCATATCTCGTTGTACTTATTTTTTATCGTTTTTAATAGTTAATTAATTAAAATAAATTTATTTATTTTATAAAAATTCAAGGTTTTGACTTTTTTAGGGAAATGTATATTAAAATCTGCTTTTTCTTAGTTTATTTTGCGAAAGTAAGGTAAGGCCTAACGTAATTGACGAAAATGTATAACTATAATCAACACAAAGAATAATTCTAAAGAATTAAATTGTTCCCCGTGTGAAACATGCATTTATAGCTCGCCAAAATTAAGAGTCACTTCTAGGAGCGCCAGTAACCCCTCACTAGCACATTTAGATAGCCACTGAACGGAGTAACACACTAACATAAAAATGGCCGTGATAGTCCTGCCCCTAGGGGCTACTGAGCGAGCATGCCTAATGCGTGACGTTTACCGTAACGAAAAAACGAACATTTTTCCCCTGTGCAAAACATACATCCATAGTCCAACAAAAGAAGTTGTCACTTCAAAAAGTATTTCTATTATATTCCTGCACTTTGATACAGATCCTGGAATTAGTGTCTTGTACGCCTGCTTTTGCATAATAAAATGCTATTTAGTATTTTTCATAGTTTTATCACAACTCACACTCTGAAAATTTTAAAATACTTTTATATAGATGTGAATTCTTGGATTCTACTTTTGTTTGCAAAGTTAAGTTTCACAATTTTCACATGTTAGAAACATAAAATTCTTTTCTATTTCATATTGTATATATCTGTATAATGGATTAATAAATTGTTTTATCGGGTTATGTATTAGTTAGAATTATTGATGAATAAACAATAAAACGTATATTTGACTGTACATGTTATATTGGTGTTTTGGCGTCATAGCTGTATTTTAAGAGGAAAATGTAGTATAGTAAATTCATATTAAATTTATTTAAATTAATTTTAACTGGTAAAAAGTCTAGAAGAGTGTTAAGATGTTTAAGTTCTTTAAATTTTGTATTTTAATCTTTTAATTATCTTCGTACTTTTATACATTTTGAGCTAAGAACCACAGATAAAGAAATGGATTTTTGATACGTTATAAAAATATTTATTAGTGTAACTTTATCATTTTTATGCCAAATAAAGTTCTTAAAGGTCTACACACACCTGTGCGGGAATGAGAGTGGGAACTATTTTAATTCTGAGAAGTGCCTAGCGTGTCCCAGCGTGGGATATGAATCCACTCATACATAGGCGGTGTGCGGGAAATGGGCATGAGGCAGGCACATGACTAAAGCGGGTTCCCGCACTTTCCGTAGCATCCAGAGTTTGCATAGTGTTCTGTTCCTGAATTGTTTCGCAAGAAACCTCAGATAGTCAATTCTGGAAGGTGTATATGTGTTGTATGACCTCAATCACATGGGATATAGAAATATTAGGAAGAAAGACAAGATCTGTGAGTACATTGAGAAGACACTTAATACTCTTGGTGAGTGCCACAATTGATTCATACAAGTTTAACATGGCTACATCAAATATACATCATACATATAGGAATCTTACATGTATTATGCCGCAACATTTATTCACATTCAGGTTCTAATCAAGAACAGTTATGAAATGATTGAAGAAAGGCTGTGCGTTGTTTACTGTGCTGACTCACGTGATTAAGGTACCCTTTGAACTACAACTAAACATGCGCGTACTTGCACCTCACACCTACAGGCATCTTAATGAAGCGTTCGTTTTATGGTTTAACCTTGTATGACCACAAACGTTACTGTATATTTAAAGTTTAGTTTTTTTACTAAACTAAATAATAATTTGGAGGAATTCAGTCAGGATCTTTCGGCCCCAAGGCAGACTGTAGTTGGACCCCTGTATCTATTTAATCCAGGTCACTTTATAAAGAACCTTATTAACTACAGGTCTTACATTAAAGTACGTGCTAGTAGTTCCTCTGTACTAATGGTTTAACAGTAGTGGTATTTTCGTTACAATGAAACCACAAATGACATTGACAACGTCTTCGTAATATTCATGTGTCAATTTAAAACAGATATAAAACCCTGAATCATATCTTCTCTACAGGGGCATGAACTCGTGGTACTATGTGGTACTCCCTGAATTGTAGTTTTCTTTCTATATGTCAAGCTCCTACAAAATCTTCGGCTCTTCATATTTCGTCATACGACGCAAATTCAGGGCTTTCTTCATCAGACAATAACGTCGTAAGTTTTTTACCATAAATACAATTTTACTAAAATCTTGTACGTATCTCAAACTTGACTGTTCTCAGAGGCTACACACAACAACTTGTCACTGCGTCTCACTTCGGTGAACTGAATCCATCTGGTGACCGCGTCTGTGTGAAAATACCACGATTTTACCCCCTAAGAATCACTTCGGAAAGTCTAGGTACTGGAACGCTCCCGCTCTCATTCCCGATCACGTACTAGTGTATGTAAGACTAAAGACTAAACTAAAATCTTCTAAAGTTCTACCTTTTATAGGGATGCTTTTACACTGGCTAAGAAGAATAACTTAGAAAACACTTGTCTAATAAGTTTTAGCTTTGGTGGTGCTAAAACAATATAACAACCGAATTAAAGAAAAAATATTTAGTTGGTAAATCAGTTTCATTTTTGCATTGTTTTTATAACCTCCAAATTCATTACACTGTTTTATCCGGTTTCGCATATTTGGGTAAAGGCAAAATAATAGTGACTAGCAGTTAGAAGGTAACGATGAATGCATTTGATTAGTTATCACAAATAAAAAACCAACGGGCGATGATGATACACACAAACAACGGGAAGAATACCGGACGGACAACTCTTAAAAAAAATTATTTAAACAAAATGTTGAAATGTAGAATTGATCCACACCAGGAATCCAATAGTATATTTTATTCAATGCCTACTGATAGAATTTCCATATACAGTATGAGTTAAAAGTATGGATACACTCTGTTTAGTTTTTTGTGGATAAAAGTGGAGGCATGGAACTCGGGACACCTTTCCAGGAAATAGAAGTGAACTTTTAGTGACTGTAACCACTTTGCTCTCTTCCCTAAAATGTTATTTTGGGAGGGCGGCTAAAAGTTTTTAAATGTAAAGATCCCTTAAATAAAAAGTCTCGGTAAAAGGAGAAGAGTTATAAAAACTAAAGCTTTCTATTTCTACCCAGTGCAAACTGGCAGCTCATTCAATTTAAATAAAAATTAATTTGAGGTCAAAGATGAACATCCACATTCTGAAGGAAAATAACCTCAATATACAATCACTTTCCTTACAAACCTGGTTTAAAGTTATTACTTGCTGCAGGGCATACCTCCCTTATATTATCAGTTTTGAGGAAGCCAAGTAACATGTTCAGTTTCTGGTTGGAATTAACAAAGTTAAGACTTTTTTACACTTTACGTTTAAATTGAGTTTTTAAGTGAACAAGATCGTATTATGATCCTGATGATGAGATGCTACGGAGACGGGGTATGATCTTATAGTGAAGTAAGGAATTTATTTAATGACACCCAATCGAAACCCTGTATCTAAATCAGGAGTTCAAAACTCAATCCAACGTTTCCAGGAAACAGGCTACGTTAAAGACCGCCCCAAACCTGGACGACCAAAACTGGCTATAAAAGAAGCAATGTCATTTAAAGTTTGACAGTCTGTTTTAAAACATCCTCATACCACAGCAAGAAATGTTTGTCACATGTTAGGTATAAGAAATATCAGTTTCTTAAGTTTTACATGACATTGGTTATAAAGCGTACAAAATTAGTTTAGTTTATGAGCTAAGTGAGTACGATTTTTATCGTCGAGTAGAATTTTGTGAAATAATGATGCAGAACAATAGTAATAATACAATTATTAATAAACAATTGTAATAAACAACATTGCTTTCTCAGAGGAAGCAACTGCAAGGAAACCCTCAATGGATAAGAGAGAAACATACCCAACACACTGAAAAATCGAACTTTTGGCTTGGCATTGTGAGGGATCGGTTTTTGGGCCCTTTTTTATTGATTGAAACCTTATTGCCTATGCATACCAAGAGTCACGTATACCACCCTCCCTTGTCTGATAATCACAGCACCCTTAGTATCATAGAGGCAATAAGGACGTCCACAGAATATTTCAAGGTTTGGTTGGTCTAAATACTGACTATAGTCACCTCTGAAACCAAAAGTTTATGACGATTTGGCTGCGATTACAATACTTATGTGTATATTAGTTTTAGGTGGATTTGACAAAGCTGTATTTCTGATCATAACTTAATGTCACTAGCTAAACTACGTTTGAAGTTTACTTTTGACGATGGAAGGATTGGGAAGGAAAAGTAGAAACAGGATTTTTACCGGGCATTTGCCATCGTTCAGTGAAACAAAATATCAGTAACACTACGTTTCGAGATCTACAATCTGATATCTTCTTCCGGTACATAACTAACCTAATACATAATTAGGTGTGACAACGCTTGATTTGTTTATTTTAACATAGTTTGTAATTATGTTTACATCGATTTCGTTTTACTTTATTTCGTACAGAACCAAAATTATTCTGAAGAGTAATGGGATTTGGTAATGTAATGGTTATTATTGGTATCATAATGACTTATTATTTTAAAAAGCATATAAATTATGTTGTTGGAAATTTGTATCAAAGTTTTTATGATTCAAACATGCGTAGTTAATATCCTTGTAGTCAAAAAGAGTTGATTAAATACAGTGAAATATCCAACGCGTCTTATTTTTACATTTTTATTTTTATCTTTCTTTTATTAGGAGAGCCCGATTCCTATATAAATCTTACTCTGCCAGTCCCAGTGGGCCACTGTCATGTGCGTAATACTAATGAAATATAAAAGGCAATAGTCAATACAGTACAAGACGAATTAATGAAATAAATTGGCAAACGGACATATAGGGTTTGAACCTACGCTTCCTCTAACTGAGATAAAAGGTCCAATATGTTAGATAATTCGGCCATCGTCTCTCCATGTAAAGAACTTTGAGCAGTGGAATATACCCTTTACTTTAGGTGTAAACAATTTAAAGGCATAAGGTTTAAGTGACAACTGATCAATTCTCGTCTATGGCTATCAACTCACTAAAGTCAATATTTTTTGTCAAATATATTTTTAATAACAGAATATATGAAATTTTTAATTTTTTTAGTTAAATTATTAATGAAATCACTTTTAAAAGGCGTTCAACTTACAGTTATTTGTAATGTATTATGTCAATGTGTTTTTAATATATAGGGTATCGCGTAACTCTCTGGACGAAGGTAAACCACGTTTATGCTCAGTTTAAGACAAACATATTTTATCGTAAGAACATGGGTCTCCTGGACATGGCGCACATTGAGGTTCTTTGCGAATAGCCAACAATACAAAATCTGAATAAACAGCACCTCTCAATGTGGGTCATCTCGTCGCAGGAAATCTGCTCTAAATCAGTTATTTAATATTCAATGTAAATAAGTTTGGTGCCTTTGCGATAAAACAGCCCTAAAACTGTTATTCTTGCAATATTGAGAAAGGATTCTGGGTTTTAAGATATTCAAAGTTTATAGTTTTAATGGCCGCCATTTTGAAAATACCAAACATAATTTCATGATATTATTTTCGGTAGCTGTCCTTATTATCAAAAGATTTTGAGCCAAATTTGGTATAATTTACTTTATTACTTTTCAAGTTACTCATTTTATTTTTTAAAAACACATCCAGTCAGACAAATTGGAAAATAAGCATCGATCTACTTTCATTATTTGCATCTTTTATTTCAAAATTGATATCGCATCACAACATATCTACCATTATACGCTACAACCTATATAGTGTAATATGCCATATGGTGATTGCTGTATCGATCAAAATTACAGATTTATCAATTTTGTACCTCTTAACTTATATTAAATTGTGTAGTTTAGATTGATGATAATCATACTGCTTAGATATTTAGGAATACTATAATTCAATGTAAAAATAAGTTTTTATCATCTGTTCATGCGTACTCATTTCACTTTCTATTGTTACAACTGGTTGTATGGTACCCAAGACAATATAAAAAGACTCTTTGTTCCCGAAAGGAAATTGAGAATGGACAGTCTATACAGCCCATTCTTTGTAAACAGAGATATTTCAAGAGGCACATTTGGTTTGATCAGGGCGAGTGATACCTTTTTCCTTATCCATCACAGAATGTTTCTTTTTGTTGGGATGAGTAAAAGGCCCGAAATTGCATTCTTCCAAAACTCTTTATGTAACAAGTATACCGAGCAGTTCAAAACCGTTAGTAAATTACTTTATTTTTCATACTGCATCATTGTTTATTATAGCAAAAATCAGTGATTATTGGCTTACTTTTCATAATAACTAACCAACTGCAAGTACCATTTCCAGGTATATATTATTTTATAATTATTCAGTAATTAATACCGTACCATATATAATACCAAAACACAAGGTATTAAGGTACAAAAACAAGAAAATAATTATTGTAATAATGTGAACTTTTTTTACATTGTAATTTTATGAAGTTATAATATGAGGCAAGTTCATAATAGGAGAGTAAATACTTAACAGTAACGACTAGCAATATAACACTTGGCTACGGAATGAGTTAACGATCTCTTGTCATCAACTGGAATTTTTTTTAATAACCTCATTTATAACAAAAAACCAGAAATATATAACTAGAAATTTATTTCTCTAACTTCAAAAGTCGACCTAAACAATAATTATTACATAAAACGCTTTATTCATTCACCGAGACAAACAAAATTTTAATTCACATTATATATAAATAAAAATAGATAGTAATAAAACCTTTAAAATATTCTGTGGACGAACTTAATGCCTACTCCATGTTATGCGCTCTGCAATTGCCAGAGATGGGAGGATGGTATACGTGAATCATGGTATACCTCAGCATTAAGGCTTCTACCATAAAAGGGCCCAAAAAACTGATTCCTCACAATGCCAAGCCAAATGTTTAATTTCTCAGTGTGCTGGGTATGTTGCTCTCTCATCCAATGAGGGTTAACATCAGTCCAATAAAGTAAATTGTGTCTATTAATGTTTAAAAATAATTCAACAAACCAAAATCAAAATTCGAAATTTAACAATAGTGGAGTATACAAATTAAATTGCAATAGTTGCCAAAACCACTATATTGAAAAAACCATCCGATCGTTCTAAATTAGATTTAATGACCTTATAAAAGCATTTAAGACATCATAAAATTCAAAATATGCTGGCCATGTAAATGAAACTGGCCATACGTATACAGACGAAATAATAAGCTCGAAATTTTACACACATGCAAAAAGTCACCTATTATCAAGTTTAGAATATTTTGAAATTTACAAAAGTACCAAAATTAATCCTAATGTACTATAATTAACAAAGATAAACACACACAAAAATCACCTTTATAATTTCTTTATTTTGTAAATGATAAAGATTTTCGTTTATTATTTGATAAACTTTTAAACTATATATATTGATTAGATTTGAAATTAAATAAAATACAAACATTTAGCCACATTTATGGTAGTTAAAAACACGTGATAATTTGTTTTCAACTATTTATTTACTTTATTTTCCTCAACCTTCAAGTACCTGATTATCAATTAATTTAATTCGAAATGTACATTGTACAAAACAAAAATCTATCAAAAAGTGTTAATAGTTGTATTATTGTATATTTACATAATATTTGTATTATATAAATATATTATAACAATAATATATTCATTACAAAAAAATTTATATATGTTTAATATATATATGTATATTTAAATGATTTTTACACAACATAACAAGGACATTTTTTATTTTATGTTCGTCTAATTATCATTATAGTTTGGATCATTTACCAAGTGAAAATATAAAATGGATTAATCCGAATTGAATAATTTGAATAATGGAATGAAACAATTTCACAACACTAACAATCATAACATTGTATTGTTAAAGTTGATCTAAAATATCAAACAAATTTACTCGAATTTTATGAAGTTCCCACTTGCTGCACAATGTTATAAGAATAAATTATTGTAGCCTACAATTTTCTTAATAAAACTAAACATTACGTTAATTCAAGAAATTAAAAATACTATCTATAACAAAGTATGTTTGATACATGTCAATAAATATAATTACTGTACCTCTATTGTCAGTCCCGATTGATCAAAAACCATGTATGTAATTTTAATATGACAATTAGATAGAAGTGATTTAGAAAAAGATTTCTATGTCAATAAAGATCATTACTGTACCTCTATTGTCAGTCCCGATTGATCAAAAACCATGTATGTAATTTTAATATGACAATTAGCTAGAAGTGATTTGGAAAAAGATTTCTATGTCAATAAAGATCATTACTGTACCTCTATTGTCAGTCCCGATTGATCAAAAACCATGTATGTAATTTTAATATGACAATTAGCTAGAAGTGATTTGGCAAAAGATTTCTATGTCAATAAAGATCATTACTGTACCTCTATTGTCAGTCCCGATTGATCAAAAACCATGTATGTAATTTTAATATGACAATTAGCTAGAAGTGATTTGGAAAAAGATTTCTATGTCAATAAAGATCATTACTGTACCTCTATTGTCAGTCCCGATTGATCAAAAACCATGTTTGTAATTTTAATATGACAATTAGCTAGAAGTGATTTGGAAAAAGATTTCTATGTCAATAAAGATCATTACTGTACCTCTATTCTCAGTCCCGAGTGATCAAAAATCATGTATGTAATTTTAATATGACAATTAGCTAGAAGTGATTTGGAAAAATATTTCTATGCGTTAATTAAAAATTGAATTTGAAAGAAATCAATGGATGATGTCCAAAATATATGTGATATTAGGCTTGTAAATTAATAAATTTCAATGCGTAGATCATAGGAATTATTTTAATACTTGATAACAATTGTATAGCATCACACATTTAAAAACAAAAATTTTACTATAAAATCTAATTATATTGTATATTCATTTTTTCTTGCATACAGAATGACAAGGTCGGAGTTGTTTCACGTACAACCAGAGAGAGAGAATACACATGTTGTTCATATAAACACTTTATTGTATGTTTTGTATCGTATGTAATGCAATACAATGGAAAATCAATCGTTGAAATGGTTGCATCTTAGCATTATTGAGTGCCTCATAGTAATTATAAACAATAGTTTAAAAATAAATTTTTGATTTTGTACTTAATAAACTCTAACCGAAGAGAAACAAAAATAAGATTTATATTTTTAATATCCTTATCCCATGAAGCGCTACGTGAGATTTGGGTAGTTAAGATTTAGCAGTTATTACAGCGCACTATACATTGTTAATCTGTAATCCAATACGAACTGTAAAACGAAGTTTGTGTTTACCTAGCACCATGCTATGTGGCGATTGGATAGTTTAGATTTAGCAGTTATTACAGCGCACTATACATTGTTAATCTGTAATCATATACGAACTGTAAAACGAAGTTTGTGTTTACCTAGCACCATGCTATGTGGCGATTGGATAGTTTAGATTTAGCAGTTATTATAGCGCACTATACATTGTTAATCTGTAATCCAATACGAACTGTAAAACGAAGTTTGCGTTTACCTAGAACCATGCTATGTGGCGATTGGATAATTTAGATTTAGCAGTTATTACAGCGCACTATACATTGTTAATCTGTAATCCAATACGAACTGTAAAACGAAGTTTGCGTTTACCTAGCACCATGCTATGTGGCGATTGGATAGTTTAGATTTAGCAGTTATTACAGCGCACTATACATTGTTAATCTGTAATCCAATACGAACTGTAAAACGAAGTTTGCGTTTACCTAGCACCATGCTATGTTGCGATTGGATAGTTTAGATTTAGCAGTTATTACAGCGCACTATACATTGTTAATCTGTAATCCAATACGAACTGTAAAACGAAGTTTGCGTTTACCTAGCACCATGATATGTGGCGATTGGATAGTTTAGATTTAGCAGTTATTACAGCGCACTATACATTGTTAATCTGTAATCCAATACGAACTGTAAAACGAAGTTTGCGTTTACCTAGAACCATGCTATGTGGCGATTGGATAATTTAGATTTAGCAGTTATTACAGCGCACTATACATTGTTAATCTGTAATCCAATACGAACTGTAAAACGAAGTTTGCGTTTACCTAGCACCATGCTATGTGGCGATTGGATAGTTTAGATTTAGCAGTTATTACAGCGCACTATACATTGTTAATCTGTAATCCAATACGAACTGTAAAACGAAGTTTGCGTTTACCTAGCACCATGCTGTGTGGCGGGATAGTTTAGATTTAGCTGTTATTACAGCGCACTATACATTGTTAATCTGTAATCCAATACGAACTGTAAAACGAAGTTTGTGTTTAACTATCACCATACTGTGTGGCGATTGGATAGTTTAGATTTAGCAGTTATTACAGCCCACTATACATTGTTAATCTGTAATCCAATACGAACTGTAAAACGAAGTTTGCGTTTACCTAGCACCATACTATGTGGCGATTGGATAGTTTAGATTTAGCAGTTATTACAGCGCACTATACATTGTGAATCTGTAATCCAATACGAACTGTAAAACGAAGTTTGTGTTTACCTAGCACCATGCTATGTGGCGATTGGATAGTTTAGATTTAGCAGTTATTACAGCGCACTATACATTGTTAATCTGTAATCCAATACGAACTGTAAAACGAAGTTTGCGTTTACCTAGCACCATGCTATGTTGCGATTGGATAGTTTAGATTTAGCAGTTATTACAGCGCACTATACATTGTTAATCTGTAATCCAATACGAACTGTAAAACGAAGTTTGCGTTTACCTAGCACCATGATATGTGGCGATTGGATAGTTTAGATTTAGCAGTTATTACAGCGCACTATACATTGTTAATCTGTAATCCAATACGAACTGTAAAACGAAGTTTGCGTTTACCTAGAACCATGCTATGTGGCGATTGGATTAATTTAGATTTAGCAGTTATTACAGCGCACTATACATTGTTAATCTGTAATCCAATACGAAAACTGTAAAACGAAGTTTGCGTTTTACCTAGCACCATGCTATGTGGCGATTGGATAGTTTTAGATTTTAGCAGTTATTACAGCGCACTATACATTGTTTAATCTGTAATCCAATACGAACTGTAAAACGAAGTTTGCGTTTACCTAGCACCATGCTGTGTGGCGGGATAGTTTTAGATTTAGCTGTTATTACAGCGCACTATACATTGTTAATCTGTAATCCAATACGAACTGTAAAACGAAGTTTGTGTTTAACTATCACCATACTGTGTGGCGATTGGATAGTTTTAGATTTAGCAGTTATTACAGCCCACTATACATTGTTTAATCTGTAATCCAATACGAACTGTAAAACGAAGTTTGCGTTTACCTAGCACCATACTATGTGGCGATTATTGGATAGTTTAGATTTAGCAGTTATTACAGCGCACTATACATTGTGAATCTGTAATCCAATACGAACTGTAAAAACGAAGTTTTGTGTTTACCTAGCACCATGCTATGTGGCGATTGGATAGTTTAGATTTAGCAGTTAATACAGCGCACTATACATTGTTAATCTGTAATCCAATACGAACTGTAAAACGAAGTTTGCGTTTACCTAGCACCATGCTATGTTGCGATTGGATAGTTTAGATTTAGCAGTTATATTACAGCGCACTATACATTGTTAATCTGTAATCCAATACAAAACTGTAAAACGAAGTTTGCGTTTACCTAGCACCATGATATGTGGCGATTGGATAGTTTAGATTTAGCAGTTTATTACAGCGCACTATACATTGTTAATCTGTAATCCAATACGAACTGTAAAACGAAGTTTGCGTTTTACCTAGCACCATGCTATGTGGCGATTGGATAGTTTAGATTTAGCAGTTATTACAGCGCACTATACATTGTTAATCTGTAATCCAATACGAACTGTAAAACGAAGTTTGCGTTTACCTAGCACCATGCTATGTTGCGATTGGATAGTTTAGATTTAGCAGTTATTACAGCGCACTATACATTGTTAATCTGTAATCCAATACGAACTGTAAAACGAAGTTTGCGTTTACCTAGCACCATGCTATGTGGCGATTGGATATTTAGATTTAGCAGTTATTACAGCGCACTATACATTGTTAATCTGTAATCCAATACGAACTGTAAAACGAAGTTTGCATTTACCTAGCACCATGCTGTGTGGCGGATAGTATTAGATTTAGCTGTTATTACAGCGCACTATACATTGTTTAATCTGTAATCCAATACGAAACTGTAAAACGAAGTTTGTGTTTACCTATCACCATAACTGTGTGGCGATTGGATAGTTTAGATTTAGCAGTTATTACAGCGCACTATACATTGTTAAATCTGTAATCCAATACGAACTGTAAAACGAAGTTTGCGTTTTACCTAGCACCATACTATGTGCGATTTGGATAGTTTTAGATTTAGCAGTTATTACAGCGCACTATACATTGTTAATCTGTAATCCAATACGAACTGTAAAACGAAGTTTGTGTTTACCTAGCACCATGCTATGTGGGCGAATGGATAGTTTAGATTTAGCAGTTATTACAGCGCACTATACATTGGTTTAATCTGTAATCCAATACGAACTGTAAAACGAAGTTTTGCGTTTACCTAGCACCATAACTATGTGGCGATTGGATAGTTTAGATTTAGCAGTTATTACAGCGCACTATACATTGTTAATCTGTAATCCAATACGAACTGTAAAACGAAGTTTGTGTTTACCTAGCACCATGCTATGTGGCGATTGGATAGTTTAGATTTAGCAGTTATTACAGCGCACTATACATTGTTAATCTGTAATCCAATACGAACTGTAAAACGAAGTCTGTGTTTACCTAGCACCATGCTATGTGGCGATTGGATAGTTTAGATTTAGCAGTTATTGCAGCGCACTATACATTGTTAATCTGTAATCCAATACGAACTGTAAAACGAAGTTTGCGTTTACCTAGCACCATGCTATGTGGCGATTGGATAGTTTAGATTTAGCAGTTATTACAGCGCACTATACATTGTTAATCTGTAATCCAATACGAACTGTAAAATGAAGTTTGCGTTTACCTAGCACCATGCTATGTGGCGATTGGATAGTTTAGATTTAGCAGTTATTACAGCGCACTATACATTGTTAATCTGTAATCCAATACGAACTGTAAAACGAAGTTTGCGTTTACCTAGCACCATGCTGTGTGGCGGGATAGTTTAGATTTAGCAGTTATTACAGCGCACTATACATTGTTAATCTGTTATCCAATACGAACCTGTAAAACGAAGTTTGTGTTTACCTAGCACCATGCTATGTGGCGATTGTAAAAGTATAATTGAGAAAATATTATTTCATAGTATACTTAATTTGGGTTGTGCAATGTTTGTTTGATCGGGTTAGTCTTTTGACTTTTTCAGTCATGTATCTTTAAGACATATTTGCTGAAATCATAAAGATGAAACATATTTTGACCATTTCATGACGAGTGTATATCATATAGTATAATATTTAAGGGTTAACTTGTAATGACGAAAACATAAAAGTGGCTGTAGACAAGGATATAACACGTAAATATATATTTGCTGAGATTTAGCAAAGCCTATCACTCGAGAGTTTGTAGAAAATTTCATTTTTGTCGCCTTTCTCTCTGTATATCTGTCTAACTGTCTATACGATATCTCGAAAAGGAATTAACTCGGAAACTTTATTTTATGTTTAAATAACACAATATAAAAATTACAGACATTCTAAAATACTTTGAGTTTTTTATTTTAAAAAAATAACATTTCGCGTATGGCACATAATTAACAACAGTAAAAAGTCTGGCAAAAAAAAATTAATGTCTGGTAGATCTATCTAAAGGGATAAAATTGAAAATTACGCATACAAAAATTCTTTTAAACTCCAGGATTTTTACCATTGCAGGTAAGATGCGCATTAATAAACGCAAACACTACCGCCAGCCAGATAGCCCGGATTCCAACCGAAAGAGCAAGAAAGACAGCATATCAAAAAATCACCTGACCTGAAATTCTTGTTTTAGAAACGTTGCTAGCTCCCGTACTATATATACAAATAGGTATCATAATGGTCTAGGACCCGTAATGCACTAATTAATACGACTAGGAAATGATTATAGAAGCCATGGTTTCGTATACGAGTTTCCTCGTAACTTAAAATAATAAAACGTTTCAAAAGTAAATAGTATACGCCGTTACTTAGATTTTAACATTTTGCATCCACCTCTCACACATCTCATCCATCTCACACATTTTGTGAATTGCCTGTATCTGTGGGAGGAAAATTATAATAAAACCATGATCAATGTACTCTCACGACGACCAAAATCTATCAGTATGGTATTTCCAGAAACTTTCTACTCCAATATGGAGTGTAAAATGGAAATGGCGCTCATTAAAAGAAAACAGAGTCTGAATTACTTTAATTAATTTACTTTAATTACTGAGGCATAATTAATACACTGTAGAGTTACTGATTTATAGATTACATAAAACTTTAAAGGATTCAGTAAGAGCCTAGCTGCATATCGCGGTTTTTTCCGTCGTGGACCGACCAAGGCTGGGCTAGAAAGACCACTCTGCATCTCAGAACGTTCCGTCCATTTTAATTTGATACATTAGATAACCAGATTGCGTGGCTGGAAGTGGAAGGGGGCAAATGGATCCATCTATCTTTAGCTAATCTGATCGTTGCATATTTACTATGCTGTACAGTGTGTTTACACTCAGTTAAATTCAGTTTTTATTAATATCGTGTTTGTTTTGCAAAGTATAAAGTTTTAAAGGATCTCAGCTTTAAATATTACTTGACATTTTTATGGTTTTTATAAAATTAAAATAGATGGCACTGCCCTATTAAACCCTCTACTCGTAAATAAATATTAAATAATCAATCACTCTATAAAAATCGATAATACAAAATAAAAACACTTGTCACAAAAAATATTTTTTCATCTAGTTTATTAATTTAATCATTAAATTGATGAAATAGTGAACACTTTCAAGCACTGTCTTTGAGCAATGACACAATACAATGTGATAAAGTGTGCTGCACGAGTTTCGCATGTATTAATATTGATCTATGTGCCAGTATTTATGTATAACCAATTGAAAAACAGTCGTATTATTATACATACGTCTTCGCAAGTCAATAAATTTATATTGTTCTTTAGTGATGGCGGATTTTTTGTTTAAAACATTTTCGATGATTTTTTTATGTAAAGGAATTTTTTTAGTAATTAAAATGTGACTAGGATATTGACTTTATAGTAACATTGACATTTTGAATATTAATCGTTTATGCTGTTAAAGTTATTGATTTAAACCATGTGTCACCCAGTAACATAGCAACTCATATGAATTACTCTGTTTGAATTTCTGACTAACAATATCGTTATTTTTTATTCCAGTTTACAGATTAAAGATTAGTGGAGCAGAAGATGTACAAAATGAAAATCTATTTGTTGCAATTTAAAGATAGTAAACTCAGTGAATATAGTGAAAAACAGTATAATTATATTTAAGTTTGTGTCTAAGGTCCCTTACATGCAAGGAACAATACACGGGACATTGGATAGTTTCGAAAAAATTTTCCTTGTCATATAACTTACAGCAAATCTAAATAGGCTATATTTTCAACTTTTTCCCCCTTTTTTGGAAATATTTAATTACATTTCGATGTTTTAGAGAATTTCGTATTACATTATTTTATATAATTATTTCAATATGAATCTTCTTTCAGAAAGGACTCTTTTAATTTTCCAAGCATTTGTAAGGTTCCACTGAAATTATGCGGTTCAGCCATCAGGTGCTAAGAAGCTGACATATTCTCTAGCAGTGTTCTGGTGGGGCTTGACTGTGACTATGACACAAATAGCGTTTTTGGAGCATTAGAATCTTCATAATCCTTGCATACAGATCAATCACTACTCTCTTCACTAAAATTTTATTTGCAGCCTCTAACATATGGATAGAAGTAATAATGTTTAACAGCTATTGGCAGGAAGTACTCAAAATTCCTAGACGTCTGCAACACTCTGAACAGGTTTGATCGCAAACTGCAGCTAGCGGCACCTAAATGCTGTCTGAGTGTGAAGTCTTCTGCTCTCATTGCTATCTAAATAGTCGCTCCAATGATAGTTCAAGCAGTACGCATACACACGGTGTTCACTTTGGTAGAAGATCATTCAATTATAATATGGAGGATTTTAACTGCTGTTTCTTTCTTAATTACACACTGTGCTCAAACCCTAATGTTGGTCCATTTCCAACCTTTGACTCACTGCTTGGCCGAAAGATTCAGAATCATCAACACGAAGATTTTACAGGAAGTGAACAGTGACATTTATAGACAGTCAATGTGTCACCGGAATCCATTACATCCACGTACCAATCTGGATGCTAACATAGATGATGAGATTAACTCATGATCGCCTACCACTTGCTTTGCGATGCTAGAGACCAAGCAAATACTTTCTACAGTGAACTACTATTGGCCTCTATTTCCACTAAGTTTGTATATATAACTGTCACACTATACATTGCCTTTACAGATCTCATAATGCTTAACGTAGAAAGAATTATTCCAACAATAGTCTGGACACTGTCTATGACATATTACCTATGTATGATCGTCTGCTCAAGCTCTGACGTCACTCGAGCGGCTCTGGAGACGACACCAGTAATCAGCAAGCTGATAACCAACCCAGACATGAAATCTGGACTTTGTTGCAGCTGGCCAAGAAACACCTAGAGTTTTCTGCTGGAGGATTTTTTCAAATCAACAGAAAAATGTTAATATCTATGGCCGCTGCCGTGGCCACTAATCTGGTAATACTCATTCAATTCCAGATTCAACCAAACCGAGACAATTAATCGTCAATTTGTCAGTCTATTCCTTGGTTTGTGAGTGTCAGTTTTTACCAAGTACTGTTATTAAAAGTAATGAATTGTAACTTTAGTCCTCTGATTCGCACCAAGGAGAATCATCATATCATAGTAAAATGACATTTTTAGTAATATCACTTGTAACTGTAACATTTTTAGACAGTTCAGTAACATTTTGCACTACTACACTAAATTAATATTACATGTTATAATATTATATTGGTAACTAGTCATCTAACACAAATGAGCTGTAAGTGTTGATATAATAATGTTATGAGTTATATTTTTCTAACTGTCATATGTTAAATTCTACTAACACGTTTGTATTGTGTGCTAGCACTTGTTATTTTTATCTCTGTTCTAAATACTGACACATAATGATTATTTATAGAATGAGTTTTGGCTGAAAGAAGAATACGTACGTGTATATTCTTAGTTTTTCAGCGCTACATGTTGTTATCATTTGAATTTTTCATCAAAACTAGTTGTTTGTGTTTTTGATTAAGAAATTGTGTTTCTTTTTGTCTAAATGCTTCAGTAATAATTGGATAAATGATAATGTCTTTCTTAAGAGTAGTGCTCTAAATGTTGATCTACATTATTAACATTTTGGCAGAATGTATTCTTACTGTATAATGTAGGCTCTTAATAAAGTAATGAAGCTTGAAAAGAATAATAAGTTATTATTCATTTAGTAAACTAACTGAAGTCTTGGGAAAATTAATAAGCTTTTAAAAATTAACGAATGAAAAGTTTTGTTGCTTTGAAGTAATTAGTTTATAATTTTGTATAGTTTGTGAAATAAGATATTATAATGAGAATTGTTAAAACGTAAACAACTGTTGTTAGTAATTTGGAACAAAATTCAGGTGGTTAAAAAAAAACTTAATATCCTTACAGTTAATAAGCACTGCTTTGAATGTAGTGAACTCTCCAACAAGTTCTTTTGAATATTTTTATTATTTTTTATTAAGTAGAGCCTGATCCCTCTGTAAATTTTATTCTTCCTAATGAGTTTCTGTCAAGTGCTTAGATCATATCGAACAGAATAAGGGGAGAGTGGATGCATTAACAAAGTCGATATTACTTATATAAATTGGTATGAGGACAGACAGAGTTTTAACCTGAGCTATCTCTAACTTAGATTCAAGGTCTTAGACGATTCTGCTATCTTCTTTCCATCCAAAGAGCTTTGTCCACAGCAATCTGTCCTCTAGTTTAGCTTTCGAAGTCATGTAAGGCATAAGGTTAAGCTTACGCAAAAACTAATCAATACCCAATGCCTGAATTAAGAAAAGGGGCGAAATGTGACGTTCGCTTATAAAACTTCCTACAATCAACCTGGTACAGGCACTGAGTTACAGCAGTATAGGACGGAGTAGCAATAAGATAACCAATAAAAGTCCAAAGTTCAGGATCCGGTGCCGACAAGTTATATGCCAGGAGTCCCGTATAGCATCACCCCATGTCTGATAATCGTAGCGCCCATAATATCAAAGAAACAAAAAGGGCATCTACAGAAGATATAGAGTCCGGGACTGTTAAAGGTTCGCCACTCTAACAGTTGAATACAGTTATATTTCGGTGATCAGTCTAAACTATTCACAAAGCAGCAAAAAATATATACTCCTGAAACGTTAGAGATTAAATATTAATAAAATATCCACTAAATCAAACCAATATTTATTATTTAAAAAAAGTATTTATGTACATATAGTAAAAAGAAATGTGTACTCGGTGCCCATTTTGGACTCAAAACCAAACAAACTAATATTCCAGTATTTTAATTAGGTTTTAGTGGTATAATTATATAATAAATAATCTCATTACGACGTTTGTCCTTCACATTGAATTACTTTATTTTGTCTCTCATTTCATCAATAAAGTTATTGTATTATTATAAAGAACTACAGATACTATTATTTTAAACCTTAGACATGGAATAAAGTTTCGCAAATCAAAATAAAGTCTACTAGTCCGCAAAACAACTACTGAGGACCAATTTAATTCTTTTCACGACTTTACAAGAAACTATATCTAATCTGCAAAGGCATATGGTGTCTCTAAATTAGTTTAATCCTCTAAAATTCTTTCATACACAATTTGTGACAGCATCAATAATTAAAACAAAGGTTTGTTTCTAACTAATCAAAGTCAAACCAGGCAATAGACTTGTGGATCATGTGAACAGTGTTGCTAATGAGTTTAATAGATTCATGGGATCTGATGCTTGTGAGCAAGGCCCGCGACCGGGTCATAAGGTTGAGTTCACGCGTAGACGGGTTCGAATAGCCTCAATGGCACTGGAGACGGTGGTTGAGAGAGAACTCGAACAAATTATTCAGCATCTTCCAGCCGAAAGAATCAAACTACTTCAATTTTATATTAATATGTCTCATCGAAAAAGTTTAAGCATATTTTAAGACCATTAACAAAATTAGTCAAACTTTATTTTCGTACTAAAGTATTCCTCTCTTTTCTAAAAGTTTCCAACGTAACACCAATTAAAAAATTATCTGCCTGTCTCAATCTTGCCAACCTTTAGCAATATGCTTGAAACACTTTTTATAGTAAAAACACTTCGATTTTTAAATAAAAACAACTGGCTCTCGATTAAACAGCTTAGATTCAGAACAGGAAATTCTACTATGTATAGTCTGGTAGATATATTTATGTGGAGGGATTCAATGACAGAATTCCATGTCAACTGTGTTTATCGAGTTATCAAAAGCATTCGACTTTGTTGACTAGAGTAAACTGCTAGACAAACCGAAATCTCATGGCATTCGAGAAGTTTCTCACAAGTGGCTGAGGTAATTTCTCCGTTATATAATGAAAAATTCAATTTCAAACCAGTTGTTAGATTTAATTAATGTGAGTTACGGATTCCCTCAGGGATCTATTTTAAGTCCATTCTTTTTTTCATATATTTAAATAACTATAGTAGGATCCTGCAGTACGCTGATGACTCGACTCTTTGTCCAGCACAAAAACGAAGTCATACCTGAAGCTTCAAACCTTTATCGATCTCAAAATTTGTGTTGTAAAATTACAACAATATCAATCTCACCACAAGTTTTGAAAACAACTGTTGTAAACCCTTCGTTCTTCAGACTCACCGACGGACACATCCGTAATATTAGAAGACACCTTTTGGGAAGAAGTGTATACAAGTAATTACCTTGAAATCCACCTGGATAAAGGGTTGACAGGGATTGATCACATTTATTCTGTATGTGCCTAATTATCCTTAGAATTCTATTTATTAAGGTCTTTAGCAAAATACTACATTAATCAGGCCCTGCTGATGGTATATTTTGATTTAATTTACAAACACGCCTCATAAGAAATGCTGCTTTGGGGATAATGTGCGAACACGGACTTCATGAGTGCTTTTAAACTCTATAAAAAAGCAGTGAGATCATTTCGAAACTGAAACCCACCGAGTCATGTAAAGAACCCTTCTAAACTCAACAACTATTGACGCTACCTTTGGAAAACAACCTTTTTTGGAATTTGACTGGGAGACCGCCTATTTGCTAAATGATGTCGACGATGATTTGGGGATAAATAAATATTACCGAATGAATGTACATTTTGTATGTTTGAGTGGAGAAAACTATGATGAACTGTCAAAATGACTATTATTATTATTTATTATTGTAATTATTAGTATTGACTTTTGCAATGCAATAAATATTATTGTCAACTGCAATAGTGATATTTTAATGTTAATTTGTAAGAGAAGATCACAACCAGACAGGCAGTCACTGCATGGCACGATCACGATTAAAAAGGGTGATCCTGGGACATACATTTATATACCTAGAACGTCTCCTCACATTACATTGGATTCCCACAGTTCTTGTGCAGTCAATTATAGAGCTTTACTAATCGTACTACACTGGCTTCTGGAATGAAGCAGGACGCCTACATATTTTAAATCTTGCCAGGGAACCAGTAATACAAGTGGCACAGATTTTGGCTCCTCAGTAGCATGGCTATTGGCTCTGAGATCTAAATGTATCTATCGTGGGATGCGCTGACAACATTGTCCTTACTGCAATTATTCAAGAAAATATGGCAGAGCTATGGGAAAATATGTGTGCACGAGGTGTCAGCTTGGGCTGGCTCGAAGTTTAAAGCAAGGAAGTGCGCTAGCCTTGCCATTGATGCACACTCAGACGAACGAGAATGTTGGTGCTCCTACAGTGTGTCTGAGAAAGGTTATGGAATAACGTCATTTCGTATTGCCTACAAGGTTCCAGATTAATGAGGCCCCTGAGCAGAACATTACGCAAATAGCATCTGACTAATGGAAGTCTCTTGACACTCTGGCAGAATTTGGAAGTTAATATTAATGTTTTCAGTTTCATCGATGATTGAAAGTATTGGATTATCATTTAGGATTGACGTTTCCACTAGTCTAATTTAACGTAATAAAGTTGTTATTGGTTATTGGTCAACCTGTCACATCTAATTATTATTACGGAGTCAATCATGTGAGTGCAGTCAAAATATTCAAGGGATGTTTTACCTAGATATTCGACAAACTGCTATCAAATACATTTCCATAAGTAAATATTTTTATTACAAATTTATACGACTGTTATTTTGTTGTGAGCAAACATGCACTAACGTAAACATTGATTGAAACATGTTCATACATGTTTTAAACAATTGACGTTGCATTACGTAGTGTTCAAAATAGAAATAGAAATTGAAACCCTACCATTTGGGATCATTTGAGTTAAATTATCTGGACTACATAAAAATCAGAATAGATTTATGTATTAATCAATAAATATTGCATAAACTATGCCTTTATAATAGCGCTGCCCTAATAGAAAGCATTACCTAACGCCTACATTACGAGAATAGGCAATCACCCGATTAAAACAGCCTTGCGTACGAACAAATGAAGAATGTAAGGCGTACAGTATAATAATCATTATATATATATATATATATATATATATATATATATATATATGTGTGTGTGTGTGTGTGTGTGTGTGTGTGTGTGTGTGTGTGTGTGTGTGTGTGTGTGTGTTTGCACTTTATTTCTTTCTTGGCAACGCCAGAGCCATTTTTTAAATAACTATTATTTGCACTGCATTAGCTTATATTCAACAATAATATTGTAGTAATAGCGTATAAAAGCAATAAATTGACAATAATAACATATAAGAATATATAATAAAATCGGTAAAATGTATTAACCAGTCGTAAGAACTGATTATATAATTTTAATAAATAATATGCACAACTAATTTTAAGATATCCGTTTTGGATTTGATTAAATTATATTTTTAATTTCATATTTTACATAAAAAAAAAAAATTTAAAACTTAGTAATCAACGTTATATCATTTGATCACTTAAGCATTGAAATACAACAATGATTTGATTTCTAACAAATGTACAAGAAATTCATTAAAACTTTCCAACAAATCACACTTGGTGGGTGTAAAAGTCTTTCAACAATTCCTGTTACGCTAATCTATTTTATTGTTGGCAGTAACACGACTTTTCAACTAATATAATTCATAAAAGGAACTATAATTTGCTCCAAATATATATCCTTGGCCTTATAACCATGTGAGAATTCGCATCACATAACATTACACATTGTTAGTAAAACAAGGATAGATCATAGTTTTAAATACTTACGTACGCAACAAAGGTAAAGTCAAACTGTGTTTTATATTAAAATGAATAAATACCAACACTTCCTGATGGAAACTACAAATAAATTAAAATTAAAAAAAACATTTTTTTCCGATTTTTTTTTATTAGGAGTTCTTCGAAATAAAATACCCTACATATATTTGGTTATATCATCTGTTATGTTTTTAAAAAATTCAATTAAACTTTTTTAAACATATATTACTATTAGAATATTTTTTTTGATGTTATAGTGAAAGAGGAACTTAAGGTATTGTCATATTCAGAGTGTCGTATGGTTGGGTAGTAGTATCTGTAAAATATCAACATTAAATTCATAGTGAACCTAAATAAAAATAAAAATACAACAATAGCATTACCCAAAAGAAAATGGATCATATTTTACATATTATATTAATTTAAAGATGTTTTTAAAGTGCTATTAATTGAGGAGGTCTATGGTAAAAGGGCGTATCTGAGTATACGCCCTTTTTCCGGAGACGGTCTATTTAGATTTACTATGTATCCGTTGGCAACATTTTATCATTGTACCTCTATTCATTTTATTCTTACGAATCTTGTTCTATAATGATGCACAACGATGCCAGCTGCCAGTTCTGCTATTATTCTCTTAAGTGAATGTGATTTGACTAGGTTATGTTGTGTAGACCTGATGTAAAGTGAGGTTAGTTTTGTTAAACATGAGTGTTAATCCAAATAATGAAAACATCTTAGTAAGAAAGGAAAAAAGAGGCAATCTGTTGAAGACCGTGAAAGCAATAAAAAATGTATGTATTCTGGAGAACAAGCAGAAGAGAACAAGCCTAGTAAGACATTCTGTGTTGTATTTAACTGTTGAAAGCAAGGCTGTGGGACTAAAGTGACAGGAAGTAACCAAGAAGGTTTATTTCATCAGTTTTTTTAGCTGCGCTTCGAAAGAAAATCGAAATGCCCTTCTCTCTGGACTGATGAAATCATAAAGCGCAAGTTCTCACTTGGTAGGTACTACTAATAAAATAGATATTGTATGGAAACACTGTGTTATTGTTAATGGGACTGAAACAAGTGTTTGCAGGCAGTTTCTTTTTGAGCTATTTCAAGTTTCTGAAAAACTACTTAGAATTTAAAAAAAAGTATTATCTAGTGATACTTGTATTGAGAAGCGTGGAACTCATAGTAATCGACCTCACAAAATTGATGATGAAATGTGGGATGTTGAACAAAACACATCTGTCGACGTTCTCTAGCTGTGAGTCTCAATACTCCCGGAACAAAACAAAGAAGAAACGTTATTTCGAAAACTCTAACCTAAATACATAAGTTTTTGTACAGCAATTTCACTGATTTCTACAAAGAAAAAATTAGCAAAGCTCTTAAACTTCATTATAAAACTTATCTTCACTTCTTTCTTGCACAAAATGAACTATGGTTTTCGAGTCCCTCGAACAGATGTTTGTAGCTACTGTTCGGAATGTGTAGTGTAACTTAAGATCAATCCTAACGATAAATGCAAAGTACTGTATGTATTACATTGCAGAAGATTTAAAGCCTTTAAGACGTTGAAAGTTGATTTGTTAAAAAAATGTGTAGACATTGTTTTTATTTACAATTACAACATTTTTTTTATTACAAAGATTTTATTTTTGGAGTTAGCTTATGCTCAAAATTTACCTCTACCAAAAACAAATGAAACGGCACAATTTTACAGACGTCTTCTTTGGTATATTTATTTAATGTGCACTGTCATAATGATAGCAGCAGAGCTTTGTATTATTATTTAAAGAACGAAGCAAGGAAACATCCAGAAAGTGTATGCTCATTCCTGTATGATTTTGTTAAGGAAAAGGTTGAAAGTATCAGATGTGATGAGATCTATCTTTTGTCAGATAGCACAAGTGGACAAAATAGGAATAAAGTTATGGTAACATTCTGCAGCTGGTTAACAACTTCGTTTGGGATTCCAGTAACCCACATTTTTCCAGTTGTTGGCCACAGTTTTGGACAGAATGATAGGAACTTCGGAGTCTATGGGGCCAAGGTTACAACTGAGGAGAAGATCCACAATTTTCAAGATTACATATAAATCTCACAAGCTACAAGGAACAACCCCAGCCCATTCATCTTTAAAAATGGTGCCCCTTTGTTAAAATATTGGGCTACAGGATTTCAGAATGTTTTTCAGAAGCCAATAACATCCAAGAGAACGGCTTTTAATATTATGTCATATTGTCGTCTTCTATACCCACCTTTAGGAGGAGTTCTGGTGTCAACTTCATATTTTGGGGATTATTGCCCTTTCCAGTACTTCAAGAAACGTGAGGTTTCTATTGATTACGAAACTCTTCTACCAGCTGATAAAGTAAAAAAATAATCCTGCTAAGGAAAAGGACATTCGAAAGTTATTTAGATTTCTTAATGAGACTGACGTTAAATGGTTTGAGAACGTTTTCCAAGAGTCTCATAATGGAACTGTTTCTCTCGCAAAAGAAGAAGAGACAGCGCTGCTATTGTGGACAATCATGCTGTTGAGGAAATAAAATAAAGCTAGAAAATTGACCTCCTAATGCAAGAATTTTACTTGTAATAAATATAATAGTTATTGTAAAATTGTGTTTAAATTAATTGTTAACCATAGACATTTCCTTAGTGCATGCAGGTAAATAAACCTAAGTTACAAAACGGGCATAAAAACAAGATTAAAACATTCTACAAATAATTTGGACTAACAATTATAGCCGAGCCTTTTATTATGCAGTCCCCATTGGGTTAAAGGTCATTAATGATAATTTTAATAACCGTTTTGTTACACTTGAAGCTGTCAATCTTTGAAATAAGGGCTTTCCTTTGTAAAAAGGGCGTATGAAAACATGGCTGACTGCAAAAAGGGCGTATGAATTTTTTTTATAATAATTTATATTTCAAATGCTAACTTAACAAAACATCTCTTTTTGTAATATAAAAGTTGTGATTCTTAACTATATTATTTATTGAAGGTTTTGAAGCCATAACTCTTATGTGTAAAAAAGTACAATCAATTCTATTATTGTTTGCCTGTTTCCCAAAAGTATGGTTTCTGGTTATCAGCCATTTTACCATAGACCTCCTTAATTATTATATTGCTTAAACATGGCGATATTAAAAAAATGTGTTGTTGAACTATTTCAGAAAATAAGTAACCATCGTTACGATACCTTAATTATTTTCAATTATTATTTCATTTTAAAATTTTGTTCCTTACTGGTAAAGTAAAACACATGTAGGGCTAAATAAGTGTTATAAAGGACAATAGTATAGCATGTTTTCCTTTTTTTAACATTTACTGGCCATTATATGAATAGTTTAGTTAAAATCTACACCGTTTAGTAATGAACTTATTGTTCCCCTCTAATTGTTTGGAGTTACATACAGGTGTATTACCTAAAAAACAATCAAAACTTGATTCCAGAACTTGATATCTTGCAGCCTCTTTATATTTTACTTCAAAGAAATAATATTTTAAAACTGTGTTCTATTTAATATTCAAACCATTTTATTGATGATGTGTATTTTAATCATGTCTAATATGTGTATTCCTCCTATACTTTGCGTCTGACTTAGTTTAAAATTGAAAAGGATTGACACAATGCAGAAAAATTAAATTATTAATTCTTATTATACTAAACAAAATATGAAATAGCAGGTAATTTAGAAAGTAGAAATCGCATTAAACACTTAGAAATATTATCGACTCTGACTTTCTTCATTTTTACTACGTGTTCTAAAACATTTCCGGATCCACCCAATAAGCCAAAACCTGTCCCTCATTAATTATTCAGACGTATGTTAACTTTTTAGCGTTTTAATTTAAATTTTGAGGGCAGTTTAATTTATTTACTATTTATAACATGTTTTATACCAAATTTTCAATTATAAAATTTCCAATCTCGATTACTAGTATATTCTTTGACTGTTGTGACTCAATCATCCATTCATCCTTCTAAGAAACCTATGTTCTTTCCACTTAAAGTAACTTGATAGAGCAATCCCTTTCTGATTGTTAATCGTCCCTCGAATATATGTTTTTAATCTTTATTACAAATTTATATAAGTTGAGGAATTACATTGGGTAATATCACCTATTACTTTTCTTTTTTTACGCAGCGTATCTCACAGAACTTATATTTATATAATGTATATTTACAAATTAGAAGTCTAATAGTATAAAGAAATATATTAGGATTTATTATTCCTTGTAGGCTACTTATTTATATTTAATTTATTTTTCCCCTTAAAAGTAGGAATGGTTTATTCCTCTTCAATAAATTCAAACACCACCTTGTCCTACAGATTTTTGAAAATTTTTTAACAAATTTTTAGAAGAGTTAGGGCACCAAATTAACACCCTATTTTGCATTATAAGCGCAAAACCGGTTTGGATGTGGCACTGGTGTATTAGGATCACAGATGACGGCCAAAGTCAACGTATGAGTCCCACTATATGACGTAATACTGACATTATTGTACGTCATGTACTAACGTAATTATGACGTTTTAAATCATAATTATGACGCCATTCTACTTCTAGTTCGTCAGTTTACTACCAGAGTTTAATAGCATACACATGGTTTTTCCGTTCGCCACTAGATACGCATTTGCGTTTGGTTGCGAGATTGCACTAACGAAAATGAATAGGCTCTGAGATTCGGAGGTATCAGGGTAGCATAAACTACCTAATATCAACATCAAGAAGCTCGAGTGAAGAAGATTACAGATGGGCTCCTAACTCAGCCCATTTACGGGGTCCACCCAAGCGGCCCAAGAGACAACCGGCCCAAACTCCGCCCATAACAAAAATATAGCCATTCAAGAACAGCGTTATGAATATTTAACTAACCAATAGAAATTGAGCTAAGATAAGGGTACCGTTTCAATGTTTCACTTGTAACTGAGTATCAGGCGCGCAGAGATGGATAGAAGTTTATGGTAGCAGAACCTTGGCGATCACCGATTTCCATCACAAACAATTGGCGGTCTATTGAGGCGGGCAGCTTGAATGAACAGCACTGTTTTAAACAAACATATGTTAAAATAAACCTGCGCCGATACATGTATTTCTGAACATAACATTTCTAATGTCTATAGTCATTAACTGAACAAGTTGGTGCTTCTAACTGTGTGGGTTTTTAACAATTCCATTTTTATTTTTAGTAAATTCATATTTATAATCTAACTTAATAAAATAATAAAACAAAAAAGGAGTAAGCTAGGAACTTTTTTTATTTTGGGCCAGGAAAAAATTTCCTACGGCATAGTTTTTGGATTAAGGTATAATTTTATTATGTGTTTTTAAACCTATTTTTGATAGGAAGTTATTTTGCACCGTTTATAAGCGACACAAATAATTATTCA
The DNA here is from genome assembly GCF_021130785.1 of Homalodisca vitripennis. NCBI lineage: Eukaryota > Metazoa > Arthropoda > Insecta > Hemiptera > Cicadellidae > Homalodisca > Homalodisca vitripennis. Next base: position 36,699 of record NW_025789443.1, read on the forward strand.
AGCTGTCATTACAGTTTGAATACTGGTTATACTCACTAATTAAAACAAACTTATTTCACAATCGTGTATCCAAACCTTCTGTCAATGGCGCTGTTTAACGGGTACAACGGTTTATCACAAGATATCCGGATCAAGCAACGTCGAGCGTGGCTGCTGCTTGGATGGGTGACCGCTGAGCGATCCTGTCCTTGCAAGCAGCCCGCCTGCCCAGCCGTTGGTGGTGGTTCGGAAATCACCTTTTTAAAACCGTTTTGTCCCCAGGTTAAGTGTTAGAGAGGGCTTCTTAGCCATGACTTCGCCTGGTAAAAATAAGACATATTTACTTAATTTTTTTTACAAATGAGGAAAACTGGCGCGGCACTGACGCTGGACTCTCGACTTCTGTTCTCAGTTTGGCGGAAGCTATTATATTGAGTCACACGTAATTATCATGATAATAATATAAGAGCCACAAGTATTGGAATTTAGGTCATCATTTCCAATTTGGCTGATAAAAGTACAAATGTGTATTAATTATATTTAACACAAACGCATCAGAAGAGTTGCATACAACTTTGTACAATAGTACACTTATTTATTACTTTAAAATAAAATTCGCCTCACGAATATCTTCTAAGTAAAACTGTTGTGTTGATATTCATTAAATACTTTTCCAGCAAACTTCTGATATGCTAATACAGGTGATTTGTATTTTCGTATTATTATTATAGTTGCTATGACAATGTTTATAATAAAAATATTATACAAAAATCGAACTAATTTCATTTCATGATGCAGCCAAAAATCGATCTTTGACCAAATAAAAACTGATAGTTAGTTGACACCCAACAATTGGTGGATAGTTTTTGCTTAATAAAAAACCTACTGCGTCAGCAACCACATCATTCACAGTTTTTACTGCTAATTTTACGTTTATTATACGGCTTCTATAAAAATACTTAGGCTATCTGAAAGTTTGTTTGTAACTTTCAAGCCTTCTCTAATTTTTGACGGTTGTTTAATTCTTCTACATACTTACCATACCATATTGCAATTCAATTGTAGGCATATCTTGTGTGCTAGTTTGAGCAAGTAGCAAGCGTCTAGCTAGCATAACACATTCTTTACGACCTATCCCATTAATTTGAAAACAATGTTTTTGAAGGTAACCTACAACCAATCGAGTTTATTTTACTTCAGAAAATAGTTTATTTACTATTAGTGCTTGCTCCAATCGAAAGAGTATTAGACGTGTTACTGTGTCAGTTCCAGTATTATTATGATACAAAACTTCTCGATATTGAAAAAAATAACATTAATTACATTAATAATTAATAGTATCCTTATTAAATTAATCAATCACAAGTCCCAAAACCGTCTCCATCTCTGCCGACCAACCCAACAATCGCGATTGTAAATCAGACCGGAGTAAGTATTAGGAAAGCAGGAAACTGTACTCGTTTTAGCAATGTTTGATGTTGCCTCTACAGGGGTAGACCGGTTTAAGGAACAAAGGTTTCTAACCGTATGAACTAGATATCTTCTGTAGGTTGTTTATTTTCTCATCTATGAAAGATAATTTTTTTATTACATATTGATAACATTGAAACCTACCTACATTTTTATACAGCGTCCGATGTTCTGTAAAAAAATAATATTGTAAAAATAAAGGGACAAAGATTTATTTGAGAATCATTTTGTCTCTTTGTAGAATTGCCACTATGATAATTATACGTTCCCTTTAAGAAACTAAAGTGTCAAACAATTATAACAAGATGTTATTTAAAGTACATAAAACGTAAGTAGAAAATATTCGATTTTTAAAATGCACAAAAATATCAGTCATACACATAAAATACCTCGTATCTTTCGTTGTTTAATATTTAAAACGACGATTTATTTTGACACTCAATATTTCAAATATCAGTTTTTCCAAATCAACTATAAAGTGCATTTTTGTCTATGTGTAACTAAGTATACATAAATTATGTAAACTAAAGATTCAGCAAATAAATTTATTTAACAGTACAATTTAGCAACTGTTCTTGTGTACTCTGTATGAATACCGTTGTTATCATTGCATGCATCCACTACATCGCTTGTGTTTGCGTACAATCGTATTGTACGAAGAGGAATGGTGTAAGGAACAAATTTGTTAACGCATTATGTTTAAACGCCATCCTTCATACTAACAGTTGCTTAGAAATATCCAAAGGATATTTCTACACTAAAATTCATTCTAACGAGATTGAAGCACATTGTAGTATTTTAATATAATCATAGCTTTACAAAACTATTATATTATTGATAGTTTACTATTTTATCAATAAGTATATATGTCGTACTTTATAGAATCATTGGCGTTTCTAACCTTGTGGTAAAATTTTACTTCAAGTTAAATTGTGTTTGTGATATACCATCTTGTAACAATAGCTGACATTTTCTTCTCTGCGGATTTTGTTTGCTCTTAAATAATAAATATTCCGGGCCTAACATTTGCTATGTGAAAAAATAATTATTACTTACGCCAAAGAATCAGAAATACTTGCTTACATTTAATCTTAGAAAATATAAAATGGTGCTTGATCAGTTATGTAATATAGGTTGCAAAGACGAAATTACTATCAAATTTTTACTACAAATTGCACGAGTTACGAATCCAAACAACTATTTTATGCATTTTCAACTCATTTATAAAACCCACCTTAATGAACAAATCTGTAGCACATTATTAGCACAAGAGACACTTAAATCTGATTGGTTCCCTCAATATTATGTATGATATTTTAAGTGTGCTTTAAGGAACGGAGGTATGGACAGAAGCATGTCTCACCGAGCCCATTTACCCCAGCCTACTGTCCCAAAGAACAAGACGTAAGCCTTATATGAATTTTACTTTTCGGAACAAGGCAAATTCAAAATGATACTGGATATATTTTAGACCGGTCGTAGATTACAAGATCTGAGTTTCATAGACATTTAGCGTTTATTTATATATTTTATTTTCTTGATCGAGACATCGGGCTCAAACTCAAATGTTCTTCCTATTAGTATTGAAGATAGTACCGTTAGTAAAAGCCAGCTATAAACATAACAAGATAGTGCCACATCACGTATTACAAGGTTACATTCAATACGTTATTCAATATCTCTTTTCTTTCTTGAGATGGCAATTAATACAGACAGGCAGTCAAATTTTACGGTCACCCTTTAGAAAAACATAGTACCAGCCAACTAAGTGATTGGTATCAATGAGGTTTGGCCTAATAACATGGGATGGTTATGCACAATCACACAGCTTAATCTCATACAAAATGTAAAGTATACAAATGAAATCTTTCTTAAGGTATCTTACTAATAATTATTAGTTAGAATACATGGTTTGTAT
>NW_025789444.1:0-8075 GCF_021130785.1 Homalodisca vitripennis
CCGCACAACACACATAAATTACAACCGACATAAAATATGCTGGTTCCACACTGCTAGGTTAAGCCTCCAAATGTGTTGTGTTCTATTATAGGCCAGATTATGTAATTAATCACAGATCGTAGCGCTAGCTCCTCCTGATCGTGAGTGTAGTGACAGATATTAGCATGTGTATGCACACCGCCTTAAAGCGTCTCCAATGCGCTGACGGCGTCCATCATCCCTGGACTATTTGATAGCTCTACACATAGATGGGGCATTTCAAACAACTCGAATGCGTTCATGATAGAATTATGATACTAAGTTTTATTTTTTTTCATATGTAGCATAAGGTTGTTGTTGTTTTTGTCAAATGACTACCTTTACACTTTTTGTTACCTAAATTCTTTGATCACAAAGCAACGATCTATATCATGTTTTGCCTATTCTGTAGGACTATTTGATGCTGTCTCCCCAGTTGTATTTTGTTTAGGCTTTTGACTCAATTGTCTTCTGCGAATAAGTGTTGTTTTAAAGTTGTTCTATAAATAGTTGTTCAGAAGGTATAAGCTGAATTCTTAAGATTAATGTAAGTAGCTAAGTCCTAGAATGCAAATAAAATAAGTATAGTTATTTTATCACTTACTATACTGATTTTTTAGAATATTTTAGGTACTGATGTAGATTAATGTTATGGACGTAGACAATAAATGGTTTGAACAGTTACATAGATCGTTGCTAGTGTTTGTACTTTGTTCACCCATTCTCTACCTAATTAATGTACCAGTTAAAAAATTATGTTAACTGTGATTTTGTTTGTATTTTATAAATTATAATGAAAACTTCAAAAGCTGTCATCTGACCGCCTCCCGGGAGTTAACACAAACATTATTGTTCACAGGTGAAAGGCCAGTAGCCGTCTTAATTGTATGCACTGTGGAACAAGTAGATTCAACACATAAACACAAGGAACTCTATCTATATATATTGTTGCCAAAACTAGAATAAACAATTTTACTAGTCACAGGAATATTTCTAAGATAACTTATTCTTCAATGTATTCATTTCAGACATTTGGGTTTGCCACGATAGGATCCGAACTGATAGATTGATGGCTCCTCCATCGAGTTTTAAATTAATGAAGGTGGAATCTATAACAGCGATCACTTGGGTAATGTTGATGGTTTCTACTGGATAGCTAAAACTAATTCTCGTAACCATTTACCAATGTGTAAATACTCCGTACTTTTTATCGAGGAGTGTATATGTTGTCTGTGCCAATATTTCTTGTCGTACAATTAATATCTTGTGGGATCTATTATAAATGTCTTTAATTGTATAGACATCTAATCGGTGAAAGTAGTTTATCAATGGCTATGCTAATGCTTACGTTTTCCAAATAAGGTTAACCATTGGTTGGTTTTATATGTGTATTGTCCGATTTGGTTGCTTTAATTAATTCTATCCATCATATATCTATATTTATATATCCACATAACATTCGTATATATTGGTGTTCAGCCCCTTAAAAGTATCTAGCGCCTATAAAGTGAGTAAGTTTCGTAACTAAAATTGGTGAACTAATTAAACTTGTATTTATTTTTAAAATCCCCTTTTGCATCACAAAACATTTTTTGTTATGCATCAGATTAATAAAGACTTTATTTCAATAATGTTTATGAGATTTCTGGTGGAATCAAGATATAAATCCAGATAAATCAGTTTCTCTTGAACCACTTATTGAGCCTGATATAATGTGTTGCGTTCTGTCTTTTATCCAGCTGAATATCAATGTTTACTATTCCACTGCTGCTAGTACGGAACGTCACCAAAAGCACATGTTATCACAAAAGGCCAAGGAGTTAATACTGGCTGTCCTGATTAGGTCATATTGATTTTGTATTATCAAATATACTCACACATAAGGTTATTATTACGCTGCGTAGTGCAAGTTATAATTATTTCCTTTTTACCAGAGTATGTACAACAAAAGTTACTTTTTATTAGTTATCTTTTCAATGGGTTACCAAGGGCTCTTACTAACAAACTTTTTGTTACAACCTGTAAACTTTCCTAAAACCATGATTGTACCCAGCCCTCCTAAAGCGTTATATAGCCCCCATGGCTCATCTACATATTAGACCTCGTACTGGATAGTGAACTCTGTAATCGATTATAGATACTTAGTGCTTTTTCAGCACTAGCAGGATTTTTGTTATAAATTTGTAAATAGCCCTGGTTAAAACATAGTCGACTACCCTACACATGTTAAAACGTTAGTCACACACTAATATAAGGAAGCAGATCGGCGAATAAATTATTAATATGCTCTGCTTTCTCTCCACCAGAAGATAATCCACTGCTTGTGTTTACTGTGAGGCTCCTGTAATAAATTAAATCCTCGTTAGTAATTTTTATATTTGTGTGAATACCCTTTTGATCTCTTTATATCAATAATTATTATACCATTAATTAATTATTTTAGCTCTGAGTTTTATTGGTTTTTACAATTTTTTTGTTATACAGGGACTATCAGGCTGATACACACTACTTCGTGGAGAACACTATGCTCTCGTAATTTGTTACGACGTGGCCAATAAGACCAGCGTGGGCTGTCGGGGACCCAGGCATGAGTCGGGGGAATGTTGATGTGTGCTACTTTCGTTGACAATAGTGTCATTTAATAATTATTTATTCTGTATGATTACTGCTCAGAGAATATTGAAAACTTCATATCTTAATTCATGAGACCTATGATTAGTTTTTTTGAATTTTTTAAGGATTTTCTATTGACCCAGTTAGTGAATTTACTATAAATAATATCATCAAAATAGGTTTTAAAACTACATCTTGGTTTTTAAACAGAGCTCTCTTCACTTTATTAAAAAGTTTCTAATTACTACTTAACTATATAAATTTGGAGAATATATTTGTGGTGAGACTACTGGCACAGAGCCCATTTAGCATCTATATTTCCACTTCTCAGCGAGCTAGCTAGCTGCTACTTGTCCGGGAGCCAACTTAGGAGAGTATGACTACACAGGCCCCCACTGGGTATAACATCGGTATAACTACGCAGCAATAATATATTATGTACTTGGTAAACGTCATAATTTCATAAAAATTAGAACATAGAAAATTGTGATGAAAATTAGTTTTTGGATGCTTCACACTTAAATCCTTCATCCGACACTATGGTCATGTTAACACGCCAACAATGATGGACATTGTGACATTCTGCGTGGTTAAATAGACCAATAGATTCCTATAAAAATGACCTGTGTGCTATATAAAAACATCATGATATTTCCTTTGATTCAGAGGTTGAAATATACGCTAAACCAGCCTATAGCTATCTGGAAGTGGGATATACATAGTTGGATAGTTGGACAACTAGTATACAACGATGACCATTATCTACAAACTTAGTTAAGATAACGACCGAAGTGAACGTTATGTTAAATTATTGATTGTATAATACTATTTTTATTAAACACTATAACCCGTTGCGATAGATTGGGAAGCACCAAAATGTTAACCCTCATACTTATCTATTCGCTCAGCCCTCAGATTTAGTGAGGCTCAGGAGTGTCAATCCGTCCCTCTCCGCTCGCCAATGATCACCAAGCATATGTGGCTGGCTGTAGTTTCTGTGTCATTAGGGGGCGCTATGTATTAAACTATGTACTCAGTCACTTTTACTCGGAATGTAAAATTATCAGTAAATCATGTTTAATACCTTATTGAGATTTAACATTATTTAAATTCACAACTATAATTTACAAAGGGTATCAGCTCCTTTCAAAGCTGTGAAATTTTATTAATTAGGTTATTTTATTTTTTACCTTAAAAACGCAACTAGTCATATGCAATTTAAGCTTATTACTAAAGATTGATCTGTTTTAAAAGAATGAATTTATACATTGTGAGGGTAAAACCCCATACAATCTAGTTCTCAAGATTCAGACTATAGTATTCTACATGAATATTATCTTGGTTTCCATATTTTGAACTTCATCTACCACCAAATGCACTGATGTATTGAATTAATAAAATAGATATAGCAGACCCTACGATGTACTAACACTAACACGTAGCCTGATCAGAAGAATAATTCTGAACGAATAATATTGTGTATTACCAGTCTGTGCCTGCAAAATAGAGATATAACAGAATGTTAGTTACTTTATTTGTGGCGGGTCGGAGGAAGTTGTGAGCACTATTCCCTATTTTTTTTTTTTTTGTTTTCACCCACCTTAGCATAAGGGTATTAAATTTAATAATTGCGCAAAATATAGTGGGTCACACTTACTGATCCAGTAGTGCAGCTGAACATGAAAAACGAAGTTAGTCGAGGGGTCCACCGAGCTGAGGGAGCCAGAACATGGTCGATAACATCCCACATGAATCCCTAAACTGACCCTGAGACAGGAGAACACACCATGACCACCGATTGTGTGGCCATGCGTGATGATGAGGTGAGTGAGCAACTTCATATGGATTTGATGCCGATTGCGAATGTGTTAAGTATTCTTTTCTTCTCCAGTGCACCCCTCGAACAGGATTTGGAATTATGAAGTCTACAGTCAAACACACACACACACACACACACACACACACACACATACACACAATACACACAATAATGTAGTGGGGTATCACAATTATCTTTGTAGCACTAATATGTGGAGGGATTTGGCTATCTAGTTAGTAGGGTTTGTACTGAGAATGTGGTCATAGACTAACAACTTTTATTTAACAAATATTTTGAAAATTGAAAGATCAAAACTTAGGAATATGGACAGTATGTGGAGCGTGAGATGGAGACATTTAAATGCTGATTTTATATAATCTGAATGTGATAAAGAGATCCAAGAGCTGATAGTTTAAATACTGCCAAATCATGATTATATCTATACCTAATGAATACTTTATTTTACGTATATGGCGAGTTTTTATTTATTAAAAATCTAGGGTAGCGTTGTAAATGGTAACTAATAAATCATTGAACATTCTAGTTTTGCCAAGCATTACTGTGATGCTGAGTGTTATTATTTTCTAGTACAAACTACCTTACGTCTTAAGTACATAATGATTTTTTGGGAAAGTTTAATCTTAGGTTGAAATAACAAATAAGTTTTTTTCTCTATTTTTAAACATGTAATGTAAACAGGTAACAACTAATGCAAAATGGTTAATTTTGGTTTCCTTTTTTGAAGGAACATATTGTTAGATTGCCGGGAGTCACGGTCATGTAATTTAACTGAGTAGACCCTGCCCTCGAGATAAATGTAAAGTTAAAGCAATGATTTTAAATTAATATTGATTTAATTATTCTTAATAAATATTTTTTTTCAGGTTAACTAATTCATTATATAATCTTTACTAAATATAAATGTTACAGTAGTTGGAGATTATGTTAATTTATTGCTTATCTTAACACCTATTCTCACAAATACCTTCGCACAAACTCAGTAACAAGATTATGACGATTTTATTCAAACTGTCCTTAAATAATACAAAACAAATACTAAACATAAGAATACTTCCATCTTCAATCTATAGGGTAGCGTCACAGTTGGATTATTCCATTTTTAAGTGAGTGTAAATTATTAAAAAGACATCTTAGTTCTTCTTCTGTAAGTTTATTGTTATTTCGACCTAATGAAATTTAGTTATTTATTATTTTTAAGTGATTAGTATGTATAAGAGTATTATTTATAACAAAGATTATATACTTTAATTAAACATATAATCAGTAAACTGTTAATTCTTCTACTTATTTTTATTGGTTTTTAAAAATATGAACCTTAAACTTGTGTGTTGTCGTTTTTTTTATAATAATTTCGGTAAATATGTCATGTTAATTCAAACACTAAGATTAATAAACATGACTGAAATAAAAAACCTTTTTGAGATTGTGAAAACACAAAACATTACAATTGCACCTCGGAAGCTTTGGTTTTTAAGCAAGAACACATTTATGAGTCCTTAAAATCGCTCAAACATGTTATGCCGGGGGAATATCCGAAGCCCCTATTTTTTTTAGGGAGGGTATTTTATTTCCTCCGTAAAACCTACCCCGTTGTGTCACTCCCACTCTCCCCTAAAATAATTTTCTATGTTACCACCACTGTTTCAAAGTTTCACTTGTATTGTTTTCTTTGGCAATGATTGTCTAATTGCATCTAAATGGACTTTTAAATAACATCTTAGTATAACCAAATTCCGTTTATAAGAATTGTGATTTCCAAGAAATTATTATAGTTAACCTTCAATGATAGTGGATAGGTCTCTTAGGTTAACTATTGTTTATGGAGATTTTAGGTAAACCTTTAAAATAGACTTTGGCAACAAATACAAAGTAAATTGTTTCTGTAACCATGAATTTGTATTGATACCAATCTATATATTGTTTTATCTTTATGTTTAGTTTCTCAATGAGTGACAACTAACTAACAATTAAGCATGATAAATATAAGTCTTTATCTGTGCATTGCCTTTAAGGATCTCAAAGAACTGTGTTTAGAATAAAGTTTGATGATGATACATGAAACAAACACTTTGTTTTGAAATACCCTCCAACCGCATCAAACACATAAAATGTGTAGTTGTAGAATTTAATATAATAAGTTCTGTAAAATGTAAGCGAATTCGTTTTGTTGAGAAAAGTTTGATTCAGAGGCGGTAAAAATAGTTTGGTGGCAAAATGAGCATCTACATATTGATAGTTAACAGATATGGTACAGATATCTATGAAATGCGGATTTTTTACTTCTAACGCTTCCATCGAACATAACTATTACTTTTATTCATACTACAATCTTATGAGTGATTTTGTTGAAACATTAGACTCTACAAAGACTTAAGTACCAAATTGAACGATTTTAGGTGCTGCCAATTTCTCATATGATGCGTGCCTTATTTCATAAGTCAAATCTTCTCAATTTCAATGATATTGAAATCTACTAAACAATCCTTTCTCTTAATCTTTGTTTTATTATTTTTAGTTTGTTTTGTTATGTACAGTAACCATTCTCAGCACTATTCAGATGAAAGTGTTGTAATCATTAAAGCAGGTATAAATATGAAATTATACCTGTCTGGAGAAGAAAAAAAATGTACTTAATTTAATGCGCGCATAATAATAGGGTACAAAATCACTCCGGGAGTCCCTCTGGTATACCTCAGCCACAAGCCAACTCCAGCACCTATGGCACCTCTTGGCTCACTGGGAGCTTTTCAGCCTCCAAAACCTCCTAGCCCCAGGCAATGTCCGGAGTTTTGGAAGCCCCTGGCCATGGCAACTCCCCACCATTTGGTTGTATCTGGTCTTTGGGAGCTCTCAGGCTCTAGGGTTTATGCTGGCCTGTGGCAGATCGGGGCATTTCTTGGTACCTCTCAAACATCTGGACATCCTCTCAACATGTGACACCTCTCGGCCTCTGCAAGTCGCAATTTTTCTATAGTCCTTGGCTTCTGGTTAACTCTCTTTTGGTAGTTTATTGTCTTTGCTTCCAACCTTGGACAGCTCTACTTCTAGGCTAAGCTGTTTCAAGCTTCAAAATATTTACTATATCTTCTATATAACTTTTTAGTTAAGTTATTACTAGAATTTTTTTATAACTTTTAAGGGTAAAAATCTAATACAACAAAAATTAGTTCTTATGCTTTTTTTTATAAATTTATCATATATAAAATGTATTTATATTTTGTAAAAATTGTATTTATTTAATGGTGAAGGCTCGTGGCCAACATACAAAATGTTTGTAATTTGTCTCATTTCTTATACACTTTACATTTTTTGGTATTAGGGTATGGTAAAATATTACAGACAAATATTCTCAAGAGGATTCCCTGAAAAAAGGAAAAATGTGTGATAAAAAACTACAATTTCAGAAAACAACAAGGAAACGTTTGGAGTAGTAATTTTTACCTTGTGTATTTCACTTAGTAGTTTCCAGCTGCATATGGTGGGTTTTTTGGGTCAGTCATCTCTCTATAACGGCTCTTCCAAATTCTTTTTGTGTCAGATAAGATTGGCATGCTTTACTGTGAAATTTTTGGATTTTCTTTTCCTCTTTTTTTATCCCGGGGCT
>NW_025789445.1:0-7737 GCF_021130785.1 Homalodisca vitripennis
AGTAAATATATTTTTAATATTTTTACACACAATGTTTTATTATAAAGAGTATTTGCAAACTATCCAGAAATTTTTTTGAGAATTCGATGTACGTGTCAAGACAATTAAAAATTTGAATATAAACGTGGGTCAGACAAGGGGCACAAGTCTTACATCAAGGGGAAAAGTTAATATTTTATTCTCAACACTTTTTCAAGAAAGTTAAAGGTTTCGTTTTAAAAACTTAAAGCCGTAGAACTAATAAAATTAGGGGAATTTTTTCAAAGGAAAGTAAAATTCCTAAATAACTTACATACATCTTTGACACCAAAATAATAAAAATGTATATAAAAGCTTTTAACAGTTGTAATGCACTTTTAAATAAACCGAAAAACATTTTGCTGTGAATTACAACATTAAAAGATTCATCTACTACCCGACTTATATTTTGGAGTCAAAATTTAATGTTTGTAATTTTTATTTAGTAACTTATATTATTTTTTTAAAAATAAAGAATAAAAAATGTACTTAATGTTAACTTTAATATCTTTAGCGGTAAGTATTGTTTGTTAACGGGCTCTAGTCATATCTTCTTTAAAATCCTTGCCTTGTCGTTTTCGTTAATTTTCTGGCAGGGTAAAGTAAATAAATAACCGAATACTAAGTTCCTATAACCATGGTCAATTCCATCAAGCATTGATTATACGATTTCGTAAGTTGTATTTATTTACATAAAATTCGTACTACTAGAAAAAAATATTGTTAAAAGAATTTTCATTGTTGTAAAAAATGTAGAAAAATTACTTTTAAGACCTCCAAATTATAAGACAACTATTTAATTATTTGTAAGTTGTTGGAATTCAGCATACATTTAGTTTGTTCAGAAAATGATATATTTCGAGGGGCGATAATATATATATATATATATAAAATATATATATATTTTATTATTTATAACAACAAAGTGATCTGGTAATTTCGATATTAGTTACTGAGGACAACAGGGCATGTGTATGATTATTTTAACTTTCTATAGTCCTCAGGGCTCAGTCGTCTTGCGGTGCAACGGGAAGGTAGAATATCAGGCGAGGATGGCGGGCCTTGTAAATGGAACTGCAAAATCGCGATACCGCCAGCGAGGCGTGGCTTTTCGCTGCTACCACCAGCTCGGTGTTCGCGGCCCCCCCCGTTGCTTTGTTCTCCATCAACTTGTTCTCGCTTCACTCTAATCGGGGTGCCCCGATCTGAGGCAGGCCTAATTATCGGATAACGGAATAGCTACTGTTTTGCCGGGTTTTGTTTTCAAACCCTCACAACGATTACGATAAAAAAAATATATGTTCACATTAACTTTGTTTGGGGGGGATAGGGGCATTTTTTAAAGATTTTCAAATATGAAGGTAGGTCAAATTTATTTTTTTTTAACAACAGCTTAAATTTTTTCGCTTCTTGTATACAAATTTGGTCCAAAATGTCCAAGTTGTACGGTTTCACTGTTTCCCCCATTTTTTTTTAATTTTCTTTTAATTTTACTGTTCCCTTGTTAAAAGATTGTACAAATATAAATTTATATCGGAGATTACCAAAAGAAAGTAATCTTTCTAAAATCATATTAGTCAAATTTTTTGTAAATGTTCAGTACATTTCAAAAATGTTTAAATAGTTCAGATTTAGGATATTTTAAACTCGTAAAACCTAAACATTCCAATAAGCAAGGTATGACTTTCGTGGGGCCTATCAATACCCTTAAAACTAAAATTTGTGTCTTGTGTAAAATTGTAAATTTTTGGCTATTTCTTAGATGGTTAAGAAAGGGGCGCCAAATTTACTAATTTTTTTGAAAGTTTTGTTGCTTTAAACAGCGTTTTGAATTGTATATTTTCCCGTAGATTCTTATGAATTATTTTTTTATTAATTTTTCATTATCTTTAATACTTTTTTCTCAGATGCTATAATTTAAGTACTTATTATTCCTACAATTATTTAGGTACTATCTATTTCGGTCCAAAAATTACATTATTCAACCCACCTTATTTACAGATTTCGTATTGTGTAGTCCAAACAGAGTTGTTTGTATTACACTCTATTGTTTTCCAAATAGAGTTCTACTCTGGAATTGAAGTTCTCTAACGGCCCTTAAGACCTCTTCTCCGTACATTGACTGAACAGCAGCTCTGATTCGTTGCAACATGCCTTGTTCAGTCGTGAGCCTTGATTCATAAACCAAGTATTTTAACCTTCCCCACAAGTAGTAAGTAGTCCATCCACGTCACATCCGGTGATCTGGATGGGTAGTTGACTGGTTCACCTCCTCCAATCCATTTTTGAGGACATTCCTCATCCAGAGTTTGTCGCACCGCTTCAGAATAATTGGCTGGCGCCCCGTCGTGCATAAACCACATTTCCTGGATAGTTTCTTCAGGGAATGTTCAACAATAAATTTTTGCAAGGAATTGGCGAGGACGTCGTTGTACATACTTCCGACCAAGTGTCCTTCCAAGAAAAACGGGCCAACAATTCCACCCAACAACTGGACCTATCACTCGTCTGTCTGTCACTACTACGCGATATCGCGAAAACGATCTGATGTATAGACTAAAGTTTGCATAAAGCTTTATTTTATATACCCAGGAACACTGATTTCTATGATGCTGCACGTCACTCCGCGGAATTTGATTCAGCGTAAGCCCAATATTTTTCATTGGTCTTTTACATTTGGTAAACAAACTGTGTACAATGGAATGGGGTTTTAACAAGTGAAACTTTATATTCATAGAGTATAAAGAAGATAGATTAAATGTTAAAGTGAGGGATAATATTTGATTTCAGCGCACTCTTATGTTGTAGTACCCTTGCTAGTTTACATGAGCTGTTATTTGAACACTGATAAAGAACCTAACTTTACTGAATAAAAATGTGAATGTATCGTGTGGATTTTTAAATGTAAAGATAAGTCCAAGCTTTACCTTATTTTAAAGTTCTCAATATTCACCTGATAACTTTGGCAGTTTCAATTTATTTCGCTTCTTGAATACGGAGTGGTCCAAAATATCAAGTTGTTTGGTTTTACAGTTTTTTATTGTTACCTCATTAACAGATTGATTACGTTGATGACGATAATATATCAGTTAGTGACCTGTGATGGATTTGTTTGATAAAAAAACCAAATAGCAATGCCAGCTGTTTTAACCTGTTTTTAAATTTAAACTAAACACGTGTTTGTGTGTTCAGTTACTTTCTACCGGCATATCTTCAATAACTACTGGATATTTTTGAACACGATTGGGAGAAATGGTAAGAGATGATAATCATGTTTTATCAGATTTTATTTCTTTCGATTAGTCAGTTTTGTGCCGTGTCCGTGAAGACGTGAATTGTTTTGTGTCAAATGTGCAATTCACCAATGAGGAAGCTTTCTCGATGTTGATGTGTTAGGTGAATGTGTACAGGATAACACAGCTGTGGTGCTGCTCTGTACGCTCAACGTTCCCTGGACCGAGAATATGATTCGAGAAAGGTTTTCCAAAGACTTTGCTAGTCGTTTTCCATTAAACTGGAAATGTACAACCGGATCACAACAAAAGGAAATAGCTCACTAGACATCTAAGGAGATGATAAGGAACCAGACGTTTTAGCTACTATTCAGCTCAACCCAGTGACTCACTCATCTATAAGTTTTACCTAACGATGCAGGAATTTGTCAACGATCAGAACTCAGGATCCTTAAGGACAATATAGGGCACCCATACCGGATTTCACTACACAAGAACTACATGGAAATACCTTTTAAGCTCATCCAATAAGGATTATCTTAACAAATTCTATCATTTTCACTGTTTTATAAAGTGTATATTAGCTTTTAAGTATCCGCCCCTCTGTTTCCCAAGTTGGTGTGGTAAATTCCTCGATCTTGCAATATTTCTCTCACCCTCCCAGTCTTTCCTCCAGATAATATATCGAGTGAGGGCAGCAGTGTTGGTGAACTTGACTATCAACATTTATCACGCTCCCACCAAATTGCGTCAGTTTCAACTTCGACCCATTATAATATAGCTCGCTCTACCGCCATAGTGAGATTGTGACATTAAAACGTGTATTTATTCATTATCAAACATAAAGTGCTATCAGCATAGAGTACAAGACATGCTATGTGCAATCCTATTTACTACTATGTACAAGGGACATAAAGAAAAAGCTAAGTCCATATTATGTAGGGGAGCATGCTCTAAATGGTTTCATTTTAAATGTACTTCCTTAAGTAATGATGACTACAAAAAAAATCTACAAAACCAAAGAAAAAATGGTACTGTGAGTCATGCTTATCTTCTGATATAGCTAAAGGGAGCTTGACTTGGAAACAAGTTTAATAGAAATAGAATGTTACTCAGGAATTTCGAGAATCAAATGGAAATCATAAACACCTTGAATGAGGATTTGAGGCAAGCACAGGAAGAAATACAAAAACTCAAAACCATAGTGTACAGTTGAATCCTTAGTTTTGCAAAAAGAAGAAACTATAATAAATTTAGAGAGAAAAATAAAGGAACAAAATCTTATAATTAAGGAGCCTCATGGGCCAAGTTTAACAACACGAGATAGAGAAAAATTACATGTTAGGTCTTCCACTGGTTCATTCAACTCCAGAAAAAAGGTACACCAGAGTTGGAAAAAGAGGCATGGAGCTCTAAAAAAAAACCAAATGTTGCTCCTCCATCAGTTGCAAACACTAAGAAATGTACAAAATTATATGAAAAAAAAGCTATATAAATCACAAAAATTTAAATTTTAATATAGTAACGCAAAACCGTTTTGAAGTTCTTTTATCCCCAAGAAGAGGATGAAAAAGAAGGTGAACTAAAAGAAAACACTTCTGATGATGAGAGACCTGGCAAAAATAAGATTCTCCTCTTTCGCTGATAGTCATGGTCGAAATTTAGCCTGGCATCTGAACAACATACACTCCCTAACTGAATATGAAGCGGTGGGTTTTTAAATCCCGGGGGGGGATCAAAAGCAAATTTTGAAGAAAAAGAATATTGAAGGGGAAAATTTTTAAAAAAAAAGACATTTTGGTACTCATGTGTGGGTCAAATGACATTGCTGGAAATGAGGCTGAAGAGGCTCTGTCAAACATATCTGAAAACATTGGACAACACAAAAAACACTAATGTCGTTCTGGTTGATCTGCCGATGCGATACGACTTGGTAAACTGGTCTTGTGTGAATCGAGCTGTATCGAGGACTAATCTGCGCTTGAAGGAGTTAGGCCAGAAAATACTCCCCACGCTACAGTTTGGTTGATGTGAGTAAAGCAGAGAGACACTTCCATAACTCGTCACGGCCAACATCTCAACACCCGAGGGAAACAGTGGTTAGCAAAGCTGGACAGCTGAAAAAATTCAACAAATCACAAAAAGTGAGGCAAAAGACAGTTCCAGCAACTCAGCAGTCAGGACAGCAAGTAGAAGAAGATCTTTCCTCTTCAAGAAGTACTGCGTCGGAAAACTGCCAACCCTTGCAGCTGGGCAAGCACCCAGATCGGACTACAGCGACAATAAATCCTTAAATATTTTTCATTTAAACATTCGATCCATTAGAAATAAGTTAGATTTGTTAGATTTATTTTTAAGTAGTTGAATTGTCATATTGTAACACTAAGTGAGCACTGGCTTTATACTGAGGAAGCCTCCATGTATGTTCCATATGGTTTTAAGGTAGGAATATTAGTTGTAGGAAAATGTCACTAAGGGGGGGAGGAAGTGTTATATTTGTCAAGCAGGATGTTGATTTCAAGATTATTGATGTGATAGTTTTTGTATCGAAAGAACCTTTGAAGCGACAGCAGTGATTCTGTCTAGGGAAAACCTTGCCATAGTTACAGCTTACAGACCACCAGATTCTAATATAGACATTTTTCTTAATTCTTTGGACACACTTTTAACTTTTCTGTTACAAAAAATAATA
The DNA here is from genome assembly GCF_021130785.1 of Homalodisca vitripennis. Classification (NCBI taxonomy): domain Eukaryota; kingdom Metazoa; phylum Arthropoda; class Insecta; order Hemiptera; family Cicadellidae; genus Homalodisca; species Homalodisca vitripennis. The sequence goes on from NW_025789445.1 coordinate 5,944, forward strand.
AAAATTCAAAAATTGTTTTAACAGCAGATTTTAACATAAATATTGTAAAGGAATCATATGAAACAAATTCATTTTTAAATGTTTTAAGATCTCGTAACCTGTACTGTCTGAATCAAGAAGCAACTAGAGGTAAAGCATGTATAGACAATATTGCCACAAATGTATCTAGAGAACATGTTGGACTGTATAGTTGTAGAACCCTCACTTATCGGATCACGCAGGGATTTTGGCAAAGTTTGGTTGTTTTAACCCAAAATTAAATGGTAATAAGGAAGTAAAATATGTTAGAAACCTTTCATATAATGCCACTTTTAAATCTTAGGGAAAATTTAAAAGCTGTAGACTGGTCACATATTGGCAATTTTTCAGAGGTTGATCAAGCCTGTGATTACTTTATTGCTAATGTGACAAACTCTCTCAATGAGTTTTTGTAAAGTGAAGCAGATTAAAACTAACGCTTTGAAAACCCCACACCATAAATGGTTTACATCAGATTTTAAGAAAATTTAGAGAGTTTGTGGTTGGCCTTTATGATAGGTTCAAAAGTAGCAAGGGTACACTTAATGAAAATTACCATAAAAAGGGAAATATTTTAGGAGCTTTAAAAGAGTACAAGGTCCAAATTAAGCAAGAAAAAATAAAGTCAAATGAAAACTATAAAACAAAATGCCACAAATAAATGTAAAGCAGCCTGGAATGTAATAAAAGCAGAAACTAACTCTGGCAATAACAATAAGTATGATCAGGGAGCAGGCATTCAATGTGATACATTTAATGACTATTTTGTTAATTTTGTAAGTAACCTAGACATAGGTAGTGGTTTAAACACTGGTGTATTGGAAAACAATGCAATAGAACTTACAAATAATTACGTCTTGAATTCTAATAGGGCAATAGAGATCTTTAGTTGGAAAAAAATTGTAGATAGTGACATTTTAAAATTGGTATCAAACTTGAGCTCATCAAGGAGCGAGGACTATTAGGGGATATCTAACAAAGTGGTAAAGGACATCATAGACATAATTTTAAGACCTCTCACCTTTATTTTTAATATGATTCTGGAACAAGGTAAATATCCAAAAGCTTTTAAGATAAGTAAAGTTACACCCATTTATAAAAAAGGAGATAAACTTAATCCATCAAGTTATCGCCCCAATTTCCTTGATACCAATATTTAGTAAAATTTTTTGAAGGGTGTATAAAAATGCAACTAAATCCTTTTCTTTGTACAAAATAATTTGTTTTTGCGATCAACAATTTGGATTCATCTCTGGACGTTAGTACTGTAAAAGCTGTAGAAAGAGTAGTGGAAAAAATTCTTTTAAATTTTGAAAGTAAGTTTCTGACGTCTGCAACACTGATAGATTTATCAAAGGCCTTTGACGTATTTCTCATGAAATTTAAAAGTGAAAAAATTGTTTTGTTATTTGGGATTAAGAATAAATGAACTAAATCTTTTCAAATCATTCCTCATTATAGAGAGCAGATGGTTGTACAAGGGCAAGACAAATCTAATTTTAGAGAAATAAAAGTGGGTGTCCCCGCAAGGTTCAGTGTTAAAGGGCCTTTACTCTTCGTTATTGCCATCAATGACTTAGCTTTTAACACACCGTGTACAACAATATTGTACGCTGACGATACCACTCTCTTAAATTTTGATCAAAGTCTTGATGAACTTGTTAAGTTAGAAAACCAGGCAGTTAAAAGGGCATTAGATTGGTTTGAGGCTAATAAACTTATGGTAAACAACAGCAAAACTGAAAAAAATCATTTTCTCTTTGAATCACACAAATA
>NW_025789446.1:0-8215 GCF_021130785.1 Homalodisca vitripennis
AATTTTTAAATTAAATCGTTAGTTTTACTATTAAAATATGACATTTAGCCGCTATATTAGCAAAAAGGATACCAAACCTAACGGCGATATTTTTAACACTGGACATAAATACTTAGCGTTAAGAAGCTTTTATCAAAGAGTTAAAGTACTATACTTGAAGAGTTAACGATATTTCCTTCTTTGAAGCAGTCACGTCATGAGAATCGATTGACATTACTCTTGACTGGTGTCCACCTCTATGAACTAAAATATTTACATTTAAAATATATATGTCAACCTCTTACCCAAATTGCAGCTCCATTTTGAAGAATACTTCTAGAAATATTACGTAAGTATAAGGTACTTAAGAATACAGACGTCTGAGACTTCCAAGAACTAGGTATCATTAACATATCATCAACATGTTACAGACATCAACAGTTTCAAAAACCCTTTGTATAAGTCAAGAATCGTGATTGTTTTATAATGTTTTAAAAGAGTGTTTTTTTTTTATTAAAAAAATAATGTCTTTAAATAACAAGATTATTGGAAAGTCGTGTAATTTTCCATACATTATATTTGTTTAAAAATCGAATTTCCTTTTATATGCAGCCATTATATTTATTAGGCTGGGTTACAAAGCTTCCCCAAATGACCTTAAAAATTTGAATGCCAGCTATTCAAATTGGTTGATTTGCATTCTATTGCAGGATGATCAAAACACGTTTGTTTGGCCATTGTCTGTCTTTCAGAACATTTATATTAAAAATGGTTTATTGACTAATGAAATTAAAACATAACCCATAACAACACCCATTTCACCTATCAACAGCACCCTGAGGACCAGCCACGACTTATGGGTAAAGTTTACATCCCTACTCCTTCCGTACTACATCCCTATCTCCCTCTGTCCTACATTTCTTCACCTCCATACTATATCCCTTCTCTTGTGTAAAACCAGAGGCCAGAGTTTCACCATGGGATCGAGTCCTCAGAACAGCGAAATGTCTCTTTTAATAACTGAGAACTGTACCATATAAAAGAATTATAATTCCGGATATAAATTAGATGGAAAGGTCCTTCTCCCGTCCTGCACGCATGTGTCAGGCCCGGAAACATCGTCATCACTCAGCGAGTGTCTTCCGCTCTGGTAGAGCAAGGCAGGCGATCAGGCACAAAAAACACAAATTTATGAATAACGGAGACTGAAATGAAAATGACAAATCACTTGAATACTATGTTTATTTTCAAATTACAGTTTTTCGAATATTATCCCTTATTTTTCATAATAAGAACCAGGAATACATATTACAGAATCATTCTCTATATTCTTTGCTCCAATAAGTATTGTGTACAGAATTAGTGTATGAGTTATTTGAGCACAGCATAAATCATTCATTTTATTTAGGGCCTTAATTATTAAAAATTTTGGCAACAAAACCAGTGAATAAGGGGTTATAACTAAACCATTGAATAACAAAACCTGAGGAGGCCCAATTTTGTTTAGGGAGTCCACCAATCCTGAAGGTGTTCAATTCTTTCTATGTCCGAAAAATTTACTAAACCAATTACGTTCGATTATCCATCGTCAATACTCGACTGTAAAAATATGTTAATGGGAATGAAATGAAAGGACTTAAAAAATAAAAATCTGTCCTGCTTTATGAAAACTCCATCCTCACTGATACAATATGTTCCCTGTTAGTTTTCCTATCACCATTTAGGCCAGATCGAGAGTTTCTTTAAAACAGTTAAAATAGATTAACAATATTTTCCTAACTCATCATAAAACTTCCAAAACTAAACACACTCCTTGCCTCAAGTGCTGTGGCACAGGATACACAAAAAAACTTATATGTTTCCAGATAGTAACAATTGTAAAATTAAAATGCCTGAAATAAAAATAAAAAGATTTGCAAAGGTGTAAGTGCCCTATGTGTGGATCTATTATATTCTTAAAAAGCGATATTTCGGATAAACAACTCATATCTCATAAGAAATATATCTGTTAAGAACTATATCCTGAATATTCCTTTATAAACCTAATATAATACGCGAATTTTATTAGAATTCGGTTAAGCAATATTAATTAAGAGGTGTAGAATATTTCTGATAAACAATAATCCTCAACGAGTTTATATTTACATTATTAGTCCTCAGACATTTCTACGCAGCTAAAGTCAGCACAATATGTTTATAAGCTACAACTAATCATTTTCTTGAGATTTGGAAGCCACGTGCTCCACTCGAGCACGGACACTGAAATGTCAAGTACAGTGAACATCATTTACATGAGATCCCCCAGCCCCCTGTTTGTCTTGTACTCCGACAACTACAAGTCCATCCAGACAGCGTCAGCCATCGTCTCCTTGAAACATCCCAGAGCGTTTACCTAATGCAACGTGGCCGACAAGGACAAGGTTTTACAAATAAACGTGAATGAATAGTTTTAATGTTGAGTCATTTACGTCGTCATAACAAATAACGCAATTTTTTTCTCAGAACAGTTACAAATACCGCATATAATTCAACGCTCCCATCTCTACTCAGGGAACCCCCTTTGACAGGTTTTCAACAGGGATTTTTCTTCAATTACTCATATCATTATTATCGGACTGTAAAGTGAAATTATTACAACTGTAACTCTGTTTTACATTTTACTTTTTTAGATCTCTGCAGATTATTCAGCAACAAACAACATTTTTCTAGAAACCGTTGCATTTATTTTTTTACGCTGTTACTTTTAGTATGAGTACGTATACTTACTAGTTTCATGTCGATTACATTGTGTATAATCATTTTATAATTAAAAAAATACACTAAATTTTTTACTTTATCCTAATATCTGTACCAAATATGAACTATTATCTGTTGAAATAGATCTTAGAATTCAGTGAAATCAAGTTACGTAAACTTTTTAAATAGCAGATTTTATGAGATTAAGCAGATCAACATATTTAATACCTGTAACAATTAAAAACGAAGTTTTATTTTAGTAATTATAGTTTACTCCATATTGTGTAGGTACACTGAAATGTAATATAACGTTTCCAAACTGTTAATTATTCACTTAGGTGATAATTTAATTATTACTTATTAATTAGGATTTAATAGGATTAACTGTTTGTCGCTAATACCAATCACTACCCTATCTCTTATTAGACTGTCTTCGTCTTCTTTAAAATCGCAAGGTTGGCTAGAGCTTTCAATGACGTAACGTAATGATCTATAAGTTCATTTTCTTGTTGTATTCTACTAAAAAATTTATACCTACAGTACACAACATTCTTCTTAAAATTGAAGTATGCATCATAGAGTTCGATCACTTTTTTGAAAGTATCTGCTTCGTCTTGTATAAATGTATTATAAATTTCCATAACCTTCATCCCCTATGCAATGTAAAGCATTGCTACTTTAACCTTGTCTTCTTTTCCATCATTGCCTGATGCAAGGAGGAAATTTCCAAACTTTTGTTTAAACAGAGCCCAACTGTTTGTTACGTTTTCATCAATCACTAACCCTCGAGGTTGTATAAAATCCATTTTTAGGTTATAATTTCAATCTATTAACATTACTTAAAAACAAGGTTATTGCGATTATTACTTCACGACACTACTTTTACGGTATTCACACCTGACACCATGTTTAATATCACTTAGGTGATAATTTAATTATTACTTATTAATTAGGAATTAATATGATTTAAATTAATACGGTGCAACATGTTCACAACACAAATGTATTCTTCCAAACATCTTCTTCTTAAATCTATCTTACGTGGAGCTGTTGTGCCATTACAATACTGGTACACTGCCATAATAAAAAGAACTTACATTTCATATCAATATAGATATGTACTATATAAAATATACAACATAATACCAATATGTAACATCCCTCCTTTTTTAATAAAAAAATGATAAAACAACACAAACAGATTAAAGTTAATATAATAATGAAAATGGATGTTTACCAAAAACAATTCAAACAAAAGTTATCTCTAAACAAAGTCATTCAAATGAGTCAGTCGTTTCGGATAGCCCGACCACATCTAGTTGTTTTGGTTTTGCACTGGCCTATCAGGAACAACATTAGGGTCCTTTCAACAACATTTTCTATATTGTAATCATTTGGCCTACCCACATCATTTTCTACTATAAAAACCATAATAATTATTTTTTACCAACTTCATAATAACATTTTCTCAACATTATTCTATTTCTACGATACACTTGCCCTTATTTATCTTCAACTACATAGCTTCGTGGGGGAAAGCTTAACTTTTTTCAATTACTTTGACCACCTAACCACTCTTTACCTTTTTTTAATCAAAACATTATCACCTTTCCTCAAAACTACTCAAGTGACTTTGAGGTTCTGTCATAATATTTTTTAGATTTTTTCAGTTAGGCTACTTCTGTTTGACATTAACTATGTTTAGGCTTGAGGTCATTAGTATTTACAGGCAATTTTGACTTTAAACACTCTAATCAAGAAAAAATTTGTGCAGGACTGACATTCACATTACTAAGAGCAGTATTTCTGTAAATCTAAAAAAGTAACAACTCAATATCCTTAACCACAATCCTTGGCCCGTCTCAAAAGGATTTTTGCATATTAGCAACAGCTTTTTCTGATCTACCGTTACTTCTAGGATAAAATAGGATTACTTTGTTACACTAGTCATGAAATTGTACTCATTGGCAAAAGATTTGAACACTTGAGAACTATAGGGTAACATTGTTCTGAAACAAAGCGTTTCTGGCACACACAACTGAGAAAAAATATTTTTCAAAACTCTAATAACACTGTTGGCTAAATGAACTTAATCATACAATTTTCTCAAATTCTACCCAGTTAGAAATAAGCAACAGTAAACTACCAAATAATTTTGACCACCATACTCTAGTAATGTCACTAATTACAAATTGCCACTGCCTACTAGCCGTTTTCGTGAGACATTAATGGTTCATTTACGTTTGTCAAACCTATATTTTATCACCAATATCTGACAGCTCAAAAACTAGGTTATTTCAATGTCTGCCGTTTATGTTAGGCCACATATAAAATTTGCCTTGTGCTCTGGGCTTTACATTTACTCTACACCAAGGTGAGATTCAATGTAGTCTTAAATTTAGCATACTTTGTCGCAAAAACAGAAGGACGAACGCGGATGATTTTGTTGCGAAAAAATAACAAACCATCTTCATATGATATTTCATCTTTAACTTTATAATAAGTTTTCATTTCATTACTCAAACATTTATATGAAGGACAATCCTTCATGTATGTATTTTAAACAATACCTTTCAAAACACTATCACTCTCCAGTAGCACTTTTAAATTCCTAGAATTTTTTTACGTTCAGACATACTTTAATACGTGATTTTTTTTAGGCTATGAACCATAACAGATTTTTCCAAGTTCACTTATTCAAATAACTATTCATTCTTTTTCATTCATTTTTAACATGAAACTTGTCCTAGACAATAAATCTGCTAAAATATTAGATTTTTCCAGGTAAGCTAATTTAACTTTACAATATTATACTTAAGTAGATTAAGTTTTAAACTTTTTGTAACCTATTAGAAACCTTATGCATGTTTTTTTTGAAACAATTGTAAACCTAAAGGCATTATAGATCAGTATATACAGTAACCTTTTGACCATAAAATAAATTTAATGATTACTTTGAGCAAGGGCAATAACATATAGCTGCCAACTCCTTATCATATTATGGATACCTTATTTTCTGTATCGGTTAACGCTTTAGTTAGAAGCAAATGCTGATCGGATACCCTTGTTTGAAGGAGACGCATATTCATCTCGCAAACCGCAAAATTAGATTGAATCCAAACAAAAATTTCAACACTCTTTTCTTAGGATGCAAAGATTTTAAAGCGATGTTTGCTCCTCAGCAAGTCTTTAGACTGCAAGTTCAGCAAGTTTTTTGTGAAAACGCTTCTGAATGATCTTTTGTCCAACCAAAAAAATCAACATCTTTTTTTTAGCAATTACGCCATTAAGGGGCTTTCAGTTAACTGACTCATGTTTATGTACAAACTTAGATAAGTAGTTAGTTACAACCTAACGAACACTTTGCAATTCTATTTTTACTTTTCCGGCTCTTTCTAACGCAACAATACTTTTTTGACACGTTCAGGCTCTGGAGTTTACCGACGCCTTCTTTAGAAAATATCATACCAAGTATATTTGACACTGGGGCTTTACTTTATTACTGTAAATTTTTTTTAGCATTGAACTTAACATTATTTTTTTAAAAACGCTCTTTCCATTACATGTTTTAAAACTTTCATTATGTTCTTTTTTCTGATTCAAGTTTGCAATTATGAAGTCATCCAAGAATAAAATTCACTAACATTAAGGAATATCACCAAACATTTGTACATTATATTTTTGAAAGGTATTCCGACTTACTCTTAACCCAAAAGTATTAGTTTTGTTGTACTTAATATTTTACCAAAAGGAGTTATGAAAGTTTGTTAACAAGCTACTTCTTCATGATTCTAATTCAATTTGATGAAGACCCATCTTTCATAATCAAGTACAGTAAAAACCAAGAACTTTCCTCTCTAAACAATAGTTTCCTAACTCATCTGCAGAGGGAATTTGGATAAGGATCCAATTTTACACGAATCATTAAGCTGAGAGCAGGATCCAAAGCATATTACGTAAAGGATTTATCTGGTTTATCTCTACTAGTAACACATGTTTATTAACCCAATCAGTCGGATAGTCTACAGGTTCAATTATTTTTATTTTTCTTTTAGCCTATCAAGGGACACACTCCTTTTAGTTTAGGTTTGACTGATCCAGGAAATTCTTCTAACAGAATTTATTACAAGATTTAAGTCATTTTCTTTTAACTCTAGAGTCAAATTTTTTAGGGGAACTTTCCTACTCCAGTAAAGACATTTTTATGTTTTATTTAAACAAAACTTTCTTTAGTATCTGGAAGCTAGAACCTAGTTGCAAATTTATTACACTCTTTTAATCCAAATTCAACTTTACGCAAGCAATTGAAACCAAGTATTGGGACACTTTCGGTTTTTACTTTACTACATATTTTATCCTGTAATTTTTTACCATCAATCTCCGAGTCAAGAACAATATTCTCCTAAACGAACTTAACTCTTGATTGTCAGAGCTTAGAATTTCTACTATTATTAGGCTCAAGTCTGTACCTTCAAACTTCAACTGATTCAACAAATGTAAATGTAACACATTGCACTTGCGCACCACTATCAAAGCTTAACAACTCACATTTTGATCATTATATTTTCCACAAAAATTTTTTTTTGCATCCACGACAACACTTCCCACTTTCTTCCTCAAGACTGTTTACACTCTCTGGACACATCTGCTTTGGACTGGACCTCCCTGGACCACCTACACATTTGGACTGGACCTCCCTCGGATACATCTTCTCGGAATAAAGGTGCCTATGAAAATATCTTCCATGTCTTCTCGCACCATCTTAGCTTCATGAACGGTTTTCTTAAGATTTGGTGTTATTTTTATTTGCTCCATAACAAACCAATGGCATAATGGTTCTTAAGTCCACATTTTTCCTAAAAGTTTTTCCATGCGGCAGGACAATGAGCCCTAGTATGCGCAGTTCCACATTTTAGACACTTATACGTTTTGTCCTTTTTATTAATATCTTGACGAGCTCCCTTGACCTCTTGATTTGTCGCTTAGTTTTTGTTTTGGACTAAAATTCTTGTTTTTAGGTCTATCAATATATTGAAATACTTAGGTATTATTATAACCTTTTCTTCTTGGATTGCATGCAAGCCTACGCTAATCTGCAGTAACCTATGGGCCTACCTTGCCTTGAATCACCTGTTGCTTGCTGCCTACTCAGATTCAGCAGCTCGACACTGATTTCAAAACGCCCTTAGACAAAGTTAAATAAATCGCTTTTCTCTAAGTAGAGCCTCTTCCTGAAACTGTTTGGTCGCTAATACCAATCACTAACCCTATCTCTTATTAGACAGTCATCGTCTTCTTTAAAAATCGGAAGGTTTGCCTAGAGGCTTTCAATGACGAAACCGTAATGATCTATAAGTTCATTTTCTTGTTGTATTCTACTAAAAAATTTATACCTACAGTACACAACATTCTTCTTAAAATTGAAAGTATGCATCATAGAGTTCGATCACTTTTTTGAAAGTATCTGCTTCGTCTTGTTTAAAATGAATTATAAATTTCC
>NW_025789447.1:0-11658 GCF_021130785.1 Homalodisca vitripennis
TAAACATTTTCTGGTTATTTTATATTATAAGATTAATGCAAACACTTACAAGTTAAACAACTCGTATAGCAAAAAACAATTTGTTGTCTATTAAACGTTCACGGTTATTAGCCACTAAGCAATAAATTATACAATATATTGTTCAAAAGTCCATTAATGTATATCCCAAGAAACCATAATTTTATGTGTTAAAAAGCCTACAGATCATTAAAGAAATTATCTATTTTTACAAATTTATTCTTTCGTCAAATTGTGCTCATGTTAAGGAGGGAGTTTTTCTCGAGTGCCAGGCGTGCGGTAGACATTGACAGATGATGTTAGGTTGATGTTATACGTTACATCATGATGTTGTAAAACACAATGTGACAGATAAGCTAGAGCTAATCACCAACGTTTTACATACCTTTTGTCTTAACAGAAAAAATAGGTCTCAGTTTACAGAAGAGATAAAAATATTAACAAGTCAATAATTATGAATTACGAGTAAATAAACAAATACTTTTAATTTATTCGTCTCTCGTATATTTCAACGCATCTAGAAGCTTATGATTCTCATTACATTATTTTAATTTGTTTCAGAAAATTCAGCTACAACTTTATTATAAGTGATCACAAGAAGGCGTTCAAAAATTGAAATTCACTTTAAACTTTAGTGCCTATAAAAGCTGAAATATTGTTGCAATACTTATTAAGCCCCCCACAGACTGACGAGCATGTTCGCGAGCATGCTCGTGACGGTGTTGGCGGCGAACATGCTCGCCCGTGTGTGGGGTCGACGAGCATTCCAACCGGCAAGCATGTTGGGCTCGGCGCTCGGCTCGTCGGAACAGGCGAGCCGAGCGCCGAGCCCAACATGCTCGGCCGTCTGTGGTGACGACCAACATGTTCGCGAGCATGCTCGCCGGTCACCCTCAGCTGGAAGTCTCGGTGTCATGTGGTCAGTGGGAATTGTTGGTGGGAATTGTTGTTATTTCGGTTGGCAACACTGATGTTTGTCAGTCGGAGCGTCGGAGGGGCGGGAGAAAGAGGTCAGTGTGCTGTAGGCTATTGTTCTTGTTGAGGAAGTGGTGGCGAAGTGTAGCTTGTGCGGTTATAGTGCAGTATTGGTGATTTTTTATTTGTCTAGTTGACAATATGTCGTTCAGCGATAACAAACCATTTTGGACTGAATTTATAGAACTGTATAGGGAACAGCGGTGTTTGTGGGACGTGAAAAGTCCAAATTATTGTAACAAACATTTACGAAAGGAAAGTTTTGACGTGTTAATAGATAAATGTAAGGAAGTATTTGTGAAAGCTGATGAGAAGTTCGTCAAAGCGAAAATTGACTCTTTGCGTGCGTCGTTTCGACGAGAACTAAAAAAAATTAAATGCCTCGAAAAGCACAGGGAAGGGACTTGACGAAGTGTATGAAACCATCATTGTGGTATTTCGAGTTACTTATGTTTACAACAGATGTGGAAACGGCGAGGAAAGGTTTATCTTCGCTGCAAAAGATAGTTGCCCCGCCGAAGATTCAGAAGATAACACTGAGATGACGGACGAAAACGTAAGTTGTAGTTTAGTTTAGTTTAAGTTGTAGTGTAGGGCAATTAAATTCATAAAGTAACATTTGAACTACTTTATTATTTATTGACAATGTCAGATTTGACGCAAATAATTTAACAACCAAAAAAACTGAAACATATACATACCAAGAAAGTCCAACCAACTGTAGTAAAATGTGCATATAATTTATAGTTAAACCACATATTCAAAAGCAAAGCACATCGTCATTATTTTCCCATTACAATTATTTAAAGTGGGAGCCATTAAAAGAGGTAATGCAATGGGTTACCCTTGGCTACAACCATATACATTACGCCCAGCTGTGTGGTTTTTTTTAGAATGTATAACAATAGCGGCGATTTATCCATTCGCTCTTGAAACTCTACGTGTCCGTCGTTTGTTGTAGAAGTCCTTGTAGTATTTTCGGATTGGTTTCAGCCGTGGATGATTTTCTTTCGCCGGACCCGATTGCGTTTGCTTCAATGCCTTAAAAGTTGGAGAACATTCTTCCTCCTTTCGCCTTCAGTGAGAACTGCAGTTTCCGTGTTTTCCCAGTCTACCGAACCTAGGCGTCAAATAAGTTGAGCTTTGTCCTTCAAGCGTAAATAATTGTGGAGTGTCGCAGCAAGCAAAAATACTAACTTCAGCGTGGTTTCCAAGCTCTTCCTGATTGTTGTTTGCAATACTTGGAACCTATTTGCTAAAATGACGAAGGCATTTACAACAACTCTTCTTCCACGGCAAATACGCTAGTTTGAAACATCCTTTCATCGTGGGTGATTCCCTATATTAGGGTATGGCTTCATTAGGTTTTCTTTTAAGGAGAAAGCTTCATCTCCCAAAAAAACAAAAGGTAAAACATACATCTCTGTTGTTTGGAAAGGTCGTTGGTGATGGCAAATTCAACTGGCCGTTTTCCAACTGTTGGCCCAAAATCGGTTTTCAAAGAAGAAACTGCCCCGTCAGACACACCGTCCATTCACTCCACATTTATACGTACATAAATTCATAGTTTGCGGTTTACCACAGCCAATCATACAACGCTGAAGAACCCATTGTAATTGAAGAAATACGAACCACTTTCCAGGAGGTTGAAGGAGTGGCAATATGCTTTCCATCAAGATCCCCACGCAGTTTTTTCTACTTGCCAGTATTTTTTTAAAATCTGTAGCAATATTCATCCGAGTCGCCTTCATACTCAGGCAACTGAAAAGAAACAAAAATAAAAGATAATACTACTATGTTTTGAAAGATGTGTCTTTATAAGTGTACTATTTCCATTGTTCTTTCACAGGAGGCCGAGAACTCGCCCAGTATCCTGGCCAGTCCAGACGGAGGTTCATCCCACCCCTGCTACGCCTAACTAGTTCGCTCTCACAAACAACTGCTCAGAACAAACAAAGATCACAAACATCAGACTCCGCGAGCAATGTACAACGGCGCCAGCGTAAAAGAAAAAATGTCTCGGAGTAAGATCGAAAGAAAGAATCATTTTTGGACGTAGCAACCAACGCTTTGAATCAACATGTTAATGAAAAAATCAAGCATTTGGGAACAGTTATCCGCCTTCCAGCTGGAAGACATAGGATACGACGCCCAAAAGATATTTGCACAAAAACTTATTTCAGATGCACTTTTTCATCGGTAAAATAGGACATTTAAATGAAAACTCGGTCATTCACTTAAACAACATACAGAACCCGAACAATTACGGACCAAATTGTTCAACGTGGAGTTGCGCTACTGGTACAACCTACCACTTATCAATTCCAGGAAATACAATTACGGGCAACAGAACTACCGCTTTTCCCCAGCGATAACTTACCCACCACAACCACAACAACAACAGCCAGCAAACAATGCAATGTTTGTCCAAGTGAATCATATTGCCGCCAAGGAGTCTACTACCTCTGAAGTAGATGAAGACAAATTTAGGACACCGTTCTTAAAATTCAACTAAAGTTCACAACCAATTACCTTATTGAACGATAATTTTAATGTTATAGTTCATATTGAGTAATACTATTTCTTTTTTTAAAGTTTGTTTCATTAAATTTGCCTTATTAAACATTGTTTTAAGTCATTTTACTTGCACCCGTTTTTCACACGTTTTACTCAACTGATCACTTTCGATAGTTATTAGGCCTTGTATTATTAGCTGCATTTCCAATTCGTATACGGTATAACAGATTTAAAAACAAATGTTAAACTATACGTGGCAGGTATTCCTCACGTCGAGCAATATAAATATGCAGTGCGGGTTTCTGGTATGATTTTTCCCAGCGACTGAGGTCGAAATGGCGCCAGCTAAACTTTAGGTTTTTCATTACGGTTGTTCTGCCACTTTTGCTAACAAAAACTGACAGTGTCGCTGCAAGGCGCTCTTTACAGCTGATCGGCTCCCTCAAAAATACTATTCCGTTTCACTAATATCTGGAGAAATACGTCTAAGAATGTCTTCGAAACAATCTTCAGTCATCCTCAGGTAATTTTTTATAATCATTTTTGGTTCGATTTGATGCTAATTCTTGCAACAGTGACATGTGGCTAAAACTGGTTCCTATTTTTAAGCCAATTCTTGCACCATATTTTACGTACCTTGCGTTTTTTTCTCTCCCAAACAAATGAAACCCCCACAAAGGGCCACCACAAGCGGTTGCATCCATTTCCGCACCCGCCACTGCTAACTTGACTATCACACACCGTAGAGAAGCTACAGTACTGAGCGTCGACGGCGAGCATGTTCGCGAGCATGTCCGGTCGTGGGTGTGGGCAACGCCGAGCATGTTCGCGAGCATGTACGCCAGCATGCTCGCGAACATGCTCGTCAGTCTGTGGGGGGCTTTAGAACTATATTTAGTTTTTCTAACTTTTTCCGCTGTCGTTGAAATATGAAACATTTGACATACTAAAAGCTCTGAACCTGAAATACCTCATAGAGGAAGTAAATTAGAATGGGCATAGGAAGTCGCTTTTTAGAACCGAAATAGAATTTCCAGACCCATCATAACTCGTAAATATTTTCTTCAACCGGATCAACAAAGCAATTACTTCTATGCCAGCCGAAAATACGGAATGTTAGAATTACAATGATAGGGCATATACTCTTTTTGATTGAAGTAAACAATTACAATTGTAAGAAAAAAAAGTAATAATAATGGGACATCACGACAATAGAATCAGCGAACTAAATTATTAGAAAAAATATAAACCATACGAATAAGAAACCATTCAACTTATACAAAAATTCCATAATAAAATGATTCACATCGTTTTTTTATTTTACTAAATAACAAAGAAACAAATTTTTTTCGACAAAGAAAATAATTTGAATAGTAAAGTAATGACTGCAAGTACAAATGGTGAGTGAACAAGTTTCTTTTATTTAATCGCTGAAACAAGGTAATAACTTCCGTTAAGTTAAAGTAGATATTAATCAACCTGACCTCGTTGTTCAATTGAAGAACTGCTACAACGATAGCAATTGAACGAACTGTATGATGATATGCTGGTATGGGTATATAGAACGATGAGACATTTATCGTATAAACAAAAATTACCTGTCGTCGATTTATTATATATTTAGTTCATAGAGACTACTTTTCAGTTCGTGTGAGAATTATATAGTGGCGTTGACCCGTAGTGTTTTTTTCGAGGTGGGAGGGCATTGCCCTAATAAATTAAACACAGAGGCAAAAAAATTCGGATATACTTTTGGGTATCGACATCAAAAGTACCCTCAGTAATCAAGTGCTGCAGGTTTCTTGACAGCAGAATGGACAGTGTCCGAATGATATCAGGGGGACTTTTATCATTTGATTTAAACAAATACGTTCACGAAACTCAGGGTTTCATTCTCGTATCTACTATTAATTTAAATATTGATATGCAAAAAAAAATTAGAGTTGACATCAAATTAGAACTTCATTCAGCAGTAATAACGCATGGCGTGATTTGGAACCGTGTGCTAAAAGATTTTATTCAAACTGTTTGTTTACTTAGCATATGCAAATAAGATGTATCGATTTTTAGTTCAAATTTATCTTAGTATTTCTAAGATTATCTATATTCTGAAGCGGTGCACTTCACATATTTACTGACTGTATTCTCCCAGGTCGGTTTAAGAAAACATCGATAATGAGTATACTCAAGACATTTTTCTGAGACTCAGCTCTTTCATTGCAAAACAAGCCCTATCATGTAACAAAATAACGTTATAGAAATTCTTAGGACTAAAGTTTGGGAAGAAAATGAAATATTAGAACCCATTGAAACATAAAGGGCAGGTTTTTTGAATTATTTGGTATGCTCAACAAAAAATACACTCATAATAAATAATCATACTGTACTCTCAGTACCGCTTAAATTGAATATGAGCAAAAACGCTTTTAAAGTAATTAAGATGGCTTGAAAAGTATTTAGGGTTACTGAAACATGTATTTCTGTCATTCAATAGTTTATATTATAAGATTATCTCTTGATAAACGGCGAGTTTGATAAAAATGCACTGTTGGTATCTGAGAGAGAAATTATATTATAATAAAACATAAACATTAAATTAATGCATGTTATCACATTATTTTTAAACTAAATGATTGTTTAAACACTAAATTTTAAGACGTCATACGTTGGATTTGAGTTAGGTATATCCGCAGGTACAACATGCTGTCAGTGACCGCTGCACTTTTATATCAGTACTATCGACCTTTTCTGTATTGACTCTCCTCATTCCGTTTGATAAGATCATCGCACAGGCCAGTAGGTCACGAGGAGACGGGCAGAGTAAGACTGAAAACGAATTCGACTTCCTCCTAAATATATATAAAGAATTCAATGCTAAAATATAACGTATGTTAATACTCTATATTTATATATTTTATATATATATTAACAATATATTCTAATACAACAACATGTTTCTAAAAAACTCATACCAGTTTTTTTACTTATTTACTACAAATTTTTAAGTCTGGATGAAAATTATAAATTTATTTTCTATTCATTGGATTTTCTGGGTAGTTTTTAAAATATTGATAAAATGCTCAAATAGATTATGGTAATCTGTTTATATGAAATACATGAACAACTGGTGCCTATTGCCAAATTTTTTGAATGCGATAAACTGGAATTTTTATAAAACTGGGGGAGCTATAGTAATAATGCAAGCACCTTTAAGAAGGAATTCAATAAAATTGGTTTGTATACATGTACACTAAAAACAGCTTTGCTTTACAAAAGTCTATCAAAGTAGAAATATATTTCTACACTAAAGAAATTAATCTAGTTTCAAATTTTATGCTAATAAAAAAATTACTTCTCTAAAATGTAATTAATCTATGTTTGCATTCTTATTTCTATAATTTTCAGATTAAAAAGAATATACCTGACCATCTGGTAATGAATAATCAAAAATCTTAATTTGAAAATGATGTATACCAACTTTTTAATACAAGAAGTATTTCTGCCAACCAAAGTTGTTATTGATTTTAAGCACACTATAAGTATTTAACCTAAGAAGTTGGGATCACAATGCAGATACTAAGAATTATGTACCAGTGGTTGTCATCTGACCATAGGACATTGTGTTGCATAATGTTTCAAGTTTAAAAAAAAAAAAAAACGTTTTAAAAACATTATTTGAATTTAATACATGACTAGGTTTTCCTTTTCAATCACCTATTTAATAATTGAATTATGATATGTTCCTTTGACTTAGCTCCACGCTACTAAGATGGTTCGCTTAATTTAATTGAAATAGAATTGTGTTACAATCATAATTAGAAATTTTTCATTAGTTGCTTAACAAATACTTTTTAGAAAGTGGTTTCAGTTGAATAACTAGTAAACACTCATCGCTTACTTAAATATACTATTATTCAGCAAAGAAGATAATAATTTTTTTATTTTTTAACTTATTTTTATTTTAATTATTTAATACACCAATTTATAAAACAGTTTGCATATTTTTAATTTCTCATGCATAGCACGATCAAATAAGAACTATCTTACTGTAAAAGCTTTTTATTAAGTTCATCAGACGCCAATTATTCTAAAGAACATTTAAAACCGCAAGGGCCCGTCCCCAAGATATTATTTTAGTTAAGTATTACCCCTAATTTTGCTGCAAACGTAAAAAGGTAATTTTATTTGCACCCTAGCATCTTTTATTTAATCATCTAAAAGTTGGTGCTAGTCAGCTTTTAATTTTGCCACAATTAAAGTTATTTTAAGTAAAATTTGCGATACCGAGTATATATTACTACGGGCTACATCACAGATCTCAAACCCCCCGTGTATTCGTCTTCCATGATGATTAAGTTTTTCCCCCCCTCCATCCTGGAAAAAATACCCAACGTCTTAAGATTTAACTTTAGTTTTTCATTTTTTTGAAAATAATTAAATTATTAAACATTCTGCAATGTCCCCCCAACGTTATTGAAGGATAAATGTATTCGTAATGAATTTGATAAGGCGTCAGTTGTTCCTAGATTTAAGTCAGCTGATGCCAAAGAAGTTTTTCTTAAGGCAAGAATGCCAACATAAATATTAAATTAAATTGACGGTCGTTAAATCTATATCAGTTTATTCCGTGCACATCACTTTCGCTTTATTGTAATGACCAGAAGTTAACAAAACTCCTTAACATAAACTATTATTATTCCTACTTGGTCAGAGTAAACTGTGATCTTGTCAGTAAGTTCATTAATAAGGGAGGGAGTGTTGATAAAGACCGATCCTACTTTAAAACATCACAGGTCCGTGGATCGTCTTCTCCACTTCTTCCATTTGCTGCAACGAAATATAATGGCTTACGGCGAATACAGGTGGGGCTCTTATAATTTTAATCATGAAAGGTAAGATTCTGGTGGTTCTATCAGGAATAGTTTCCAGATATACGAAATGAAAATATTGTTCAAACTATGATATTTTTTCTGAATATATTGCCTAGTCACTATAATTGAGATTATAGAATCACTCGCGGAGCTGAATAAAATTAATTTTATGTCTAATCCCGTTCCTGGACATTCTCGTAAACGATTTGAACTTGTATTCCACTGGCTGACGCAAGCCATTTTTAACCAACAATCTATCACTAAAATCTTTAAACTAATTATTATATCCAATTAAAACATCTTTATAGTCTAATTATGTAGAAAATGAAACTGTGATTCTATGAAGGAAATATATATTAATTGGTTTCTAAGATTTTAAATTTAATATTTCTGAATAAATAGTAAACTAATCTCATAATTCCTTGCTTTCAAGCTAAGATAATGTTAAAAAAAAACAGAGCTTGTAATTAAGGTTTTTTATAAAACAACAACATATTCTATAAGGTTATCTTAATGCGAACACTTTATCTGTTAGCTAAGCTAGAGGCGGATAAATTGGTTAATAAAACGGTGCATGATTTCTGTATTATATTTTCTGAATAAACGTATTTGGAATGTGAATTTGAATCGATGCAATATATATCACAATCGGTGTAAATTAATATAGTGTCAGTTAGTGAACTGCCATGAAACAGCAGTCAAATTTTCCACCACATAACTGTAATGTTAGGTAATTTACTGATTACAGTAATTGCATCAATAAATCTTGTTTCTAGGCATGATTCAATTCATTAGGTTAGTTTGGTGGCAGGAGCTGCAGGAAAGAAGGGGGAATCTTAGCCAGACTCGTCAACGCAGTACCAGTATTAAAAGAACAATTATCTGTATGATAATTTTTAATTCCTATCGGGTCTTTTAAGACTCACCATTGACATACATTATGAAATGCGATGATACGGTAACGGGCGTTTAGCGCTTATATTTGAAATCTTCATTGACGACAGGAAGAACTGGAAATTGAGTAAAATATAGGTTTTGTATGTTATTTGGTCATATCTGAATGAAAGGGATTTAGAGATATCTGTTAGTACTATTTCTCACCACTATTTACAAGAAACGTGCCCCATTTATAAACACAATGAAATATAATAAATTACACATTTGTTATTGATGTTTGGAGTGTATGGCACATATACTTAAAACGTCCTAGTAAAAACTCAGTTTCCAAAAGTTTTCCGGGACAAAATCTCTACACGCGTCACAATAACTGTATCGATGTTCAGAAACTAATCCCTGTCACATAATTTCCATATTGGTAATGTATTTACAAAAGCAGTAGTCAAACTACTGGTCGAAGATTCCAATTAACATAGAGCAAACAAGCATCTCCTCGCAAGCTTTGGGATACAATACAATTACACTCGTAAAGTTTAACATAGCGTTTACATTCAATCAGTAATAAGTAATGTGGTTTACATATCAGAAATTAAGGTGTAATAATAATCGGAAGGGTTGATAGTGTTATTCCGCCAATAATTACATTGAAATATCCAGAACACACTAATCTGTTAGTATTCGAGTTACTGTGTACAAATGTATTGACCTTAATTTTTAAAACTGTTTCTAAAAAATAGTATACATCTGGCGTATGACGATGGATAAAATTTATTTGGTATGAGTATATTTGCAATATATTTATACTGAATGATATCTGAGAGAAGTCGGATGACTCGATCTACCAAATGTTAAAATACTAATAGACTATCAGTACATATAACTGACAAATTAATGAAAATATCAATCTAAATTTGATTCTTTTGATCAATAAGACCTTTTATACATCATTTACGGTACAGTAGATTAAAAAATTAAAAAGTTTTAATTTCTGTATAAAAAAATAAATCAAAAACACATTTTTAAACTTTTGAATTATTTACAAAACACCTTGTATGAGTAGTTCCTGTGCATTACGTATGAGGAATTTTGTGCCAAGTAAACCAGAACCAAAATCAGTGAAAATATCCCGTATATGTTAAAAAGATTATTGTATGCCCAAAACCATAGAAAATACAAAATTTTATTGAAAACCCAAGAGCTGTATAGCTAAATCTTTATAATATTTCCATCATGCCTCACTTCATCGCAAGAAGGGTTTCCAGGTTCTTCTTGTGCTTCATAAGTGTTTATACTATTCTTCTTTTTCTTTTTATTGTTATTACCTTTAAAGACATTGTTTTCGATCTTATCAACGGGTTTTCAGCTTTTATAATCTGGACCAATCAAAAATATGTATGGTTTTGACCAAATTTTACCTCGTAAATCTCAACTAGGCTTCTTAGCCGATATTGAACAACAGGGTGTGGTTCAATATAAAAATTTTTCTAATGTTATTATATACTCTTACGACGGACTGTAATATACAAATTAATATAAATCTTCTAGAGCGTGCTAGAAACATGAAATGCAAGCGATCAAAGTTTTGCGGTATATACCTAACATGAACATTCCGGATACAGAAAATTTTACACCGCTTAAATAGATTCCTCACCACAGTCAGGATGCCTGTTGGATGTAATGATGAACAACTTCTCCTGTTGACCTCAGGGTACTGATCGTTCGCCGTTACGGTGGACTGGCATCTCTGTGGATTTCAGGCTATTGTTTGTCGTAACGACGAACTGCATCTCTGTGGAATTCAGGCTATTGTTTGTCCTAGACGACGAAACTGCATCTCTGTGGAATTTCAGGCTAATGTTTGTCGAAACGACGAACTGCATCTATGTAGACTTCAAGATCCTATTTGTTTGTGGTAACGACGAACTGCATCTCTGTGATATTCATGGCTATTGTTTGTCGTAACGACGAACTGCATCGATGTAGAATTCAGTCTATTGTTTGTTGGTAACGACGAACTGTAATCTCTGTGATATTCAGGCTACTTGTTTGTCGTAACGACGAACTGCATCTATGTAGAATTCAGTCTATATTTGTTTGTCGTACACGACGAACTGCATCTCCTGTGATATTCCAGGCTATTGTTTGTCGTAACGACGAACTGCATCTATGTAGAATTCAGTCTATTGTTTGTGGTAACGACGAACTGCATCTCTGTGATATTCAGGCTATTGTTTGTCGTAACGACGAACTGCATCTATGTAGAATTCAGTCTATTGTTTGTCGTAACGACGAACTGCATCTATGTAGAATTCAGTCTATTGTTTGTGGTAACGACGAACTGCATCTCTGTGATTATTCAGGCTATTGTTTGTCGTAACGA
>NW_025789448.1:0-7925 GCF_021130785.1 Homalodisca vitripennis
ACTGCACATTCCTTCCATGTGGTAGTGATGAGTCTATGTCATTGAAAGAGTAGGAACAGAATATTGCTGAGAATTGATCCTTGTGGGACAATTTTCATTTAATTAGAAACATTGTATGAAGTTTGGACAACCTGAGATCTGTGGCTTACAAATGAACTAAGCCACAAGAGAGGCACGTCTCGGATGCCATGTGACGCCAATTTGTCAATTAGCGTAAGATGGTCAACTCAACCGAATGCTTTAGATAGATGGAGAAACACGCTTAATGTGTGATTTCCACTCCCTAGCCTCTCTACAATCGTCTCAACAAGACTCACAACTGCGTCTATAGTTGATTTGCCCTTTCTGAATCCAAATTGTTCATTTGAGAGCTGGTTGTATTTGATAAGAAACAGAAGCATTCATAAATCAGAAAAGCTTTTCGAATATTTTTTTTATTACAGGCAAAATCGAGACAGGCCGATAGTTAGTGATTGAAGTTTGGGGTCTATTTTTTTAAAATTGGGATTACTTTTAAGATTTTTTGGAGTGAAGGGAAAACTTATGTGCGAAATGGCAGGTTAACTAATA
The DNA here is from genome assembly GCF_021130785.1 of Homalodisca vitripennis. Classification (NCBI taxonomy): domain Eukaryota; kingdom Metazoa; phylum Arthropoda; class Insecta; order Hemiptera; family Cicadellidae; genus Homalodisca; species Homalodisca vitripennis. Next base: position 571 of record NW_025789448.1, read on the forward strand.
AATTCAAAGGTATCACAATATGCTTAGAGCATTGCTTGATGACCCTCATTGATATTAAATTAGTATCATTGGGCCTTTTCGATGGAAGCTGCTGAATGATTCTATCCAACTCTTCCTCAACGACAGGTGTCAGGATCATTGAGTCTTTGAATATGTTTTACTTGATGGGACGATGGACGAGGGCCCTGTTCACATGCTACAGTTTGCAAAAAACTTGTTAAATTCATTTGCCACCTCAATCTCATCATCTACAATTCTATCCCCAATTTTAATTTGGACTTTTTTCGAATCTTTGACTTTATTGTAATAATGCCCCAAATGGTTCTTGAAATATTTTTGGAAGACCTTATCGAATTTAATGTATTTTGGTAATCCATCTATTTTTCATGTTTTATGACAAACTTTGACACTTTTTGTAGGGAAAACACATGAAAATAAAAATTAAGATATTTCTCAAAAATCGTTGTCAAAAATATCTTTAATATTTGACAAAAATTAAACAGCTACACTACAGATTGAGAACTGTTTTTATTCAAATCCAACTTTTCTTTTGCAAGTGAAGCAATGGGGGAAAGCGATATTTTCTGGCCTTGTGTTGTGTCTCTTACTGCTTTAACAATTTTGGGCTCGCATTTTTATTTATTTATTTATTTACAACTACAGTTTTAACTTCTTCCTACTGATTTATAGCTTCTTGACCATAGTGGTCTTAAATCACTGTATTAACCACAGACACTGCGACATTGGGAAGGTGGAAATGATATTATCGATAGCCGATTGTGACATTACTGTTTTTCTTGTGGGGGTTTTAATTAATAATTTAAGATAAAAATACCTTAGTAAGTCGGGTAGACGTTCGGTGGATTGGTGGTTGCAGTCCAAAGCGTTAATATTGAAATCACCTATCAGGACGAAGTCAAGGTCATGGTGATTCAGGTCTATTAACAAGGATTCTAATTTTTCTTTATATGTCTTCGATCCCACTTGGAGACCTATAAATGCCGATGACGACCAATTTTGAATTTTGGGTTTGAATTTTAATCCCAGCTGCTTCAAAATGTTTTTCGTCCGTTTCTCTTATCGTATAGGGTACTAAAGTGAAACTTCGTTTAAGAAATTGCAACACCCCCACCTTTAGAATAATGAGTTAGCTAATTCAAAATTTTGAATGTTGCATAGCTCAATGTTTTTATTGTTAAAACCATTTTCGGTTACAGCAAGTAGATCTGTCTTTAGATCTTCACACATGAGCTGGATTTTTTCCCAATTTATTCGTTGCGAATTGGGCGTTTTCGTGGAGCAGCCTTAATACAAGTTGATTTTGAAATTTTGCATTTGTTTCGCCAATTTGGTTTGAGTGTGTCAACTTTGTTCGTCGCCTTGAAATGGGGTCCATAAAAAAGCAGAGAGTTGGTCTTTCGTTGTCGTAATGGTGTGTGGAGGTCGGAAGCTTTCGATGGAGGAGTCGGCAGGTCAACTGGTCTCGGGCTCAGCTGGGCTCCATAAGGGAAGTTAGGGTCAAAAAAGATAACCAATATCTTAATTGGAAGGACAATATTGTTGTGCCCAAAAAACAGAAAGAAGATGGTAAATATAGTTTGAAGTGTTTTATTGGTTTATTGTGTAAAGTTGGTGAAAGTGACAGAAAAGAAATGTATTATTGATTTTACACTTTTAATATAAAAAATGAACAAGACGCTTATTTACAGAGTCTTATATCAGTCCATGATGTCGAAAGAAGGAGCCAGGTAAACAATATAAATCCAAAACCAAAGAGCCATACATAGTGTTGCAGCATATATTGTAGCTCAAGGTCTAATGCTGTATGTTATGTTTGGTGATAACCTTATTAGATGACTGGAAGAAAATAGCCTTTTGACCATAGGGGAAAAAATAGGCCAGGAAATGCCAAGCCTGGAGAGGATGTGAAAAACATTTATAACCGCACTGCGTCATTTCCGACCAATGAGGCACATTACACCAACCGTGAGAGGCTCAATGTGCAGTTAATACAAAAACTATTTATTGTACGGTATCCTGACTCTGGTGTGAAATATAACTTTTACTACCAGGTATTCAAAGAGAGATACCTTCTAGCTTTTTGTAAACCAAAGGTTTACACTTGTGTTACCTGTGAAGAGTTGAGTCTAAAAATCTAAAGTGGAGGCTTAATGAAACGCTAAAAGAGTAGCGGTTGCTGAAACAATAGTACACAGTCAGTAGAAAAAAGACGTTTTCAATAAAATTAAGGATATTGCACTTTCTGTTAAACAATGTGAAGGCTCTTTATCTGTTTGCGTAAATTATATGATAAACCTTGACATACCCAACATTCCAATACAATATATATTATACCTCAGACAGCTGTCGATTTGAATGCTGAGAAAGCTAAAATTTAACTATACCATTAGCAATAATTAAAGAAGGGTGCTAATGAAGTTATAACATTTTTAAATCGATACCTTGAATCTTTTTCTCACATCATTTAATAGCGTTATGTATTTCCTGAATGTTGTAGTGGAAACACTAAAAACAGCATTGGTATTCGCTATTTGTTGGCTCTAGTTGGCAGTTCAAAAAGTGGCCGAAACATCACTTCAAAGGGGGAAGTACTTTTTACTGAGGAACGAACACTCCGAAGGAAAGAACAGTAAAATGTAATGTAAGTAGTTTTAAGCATTTTTCATGCTCTTTAAGAACGTTGGACATGTCGTAGCACCGACTCCTGGGACGAACACACATTCAACATTGGAGCTTTATCTGAAGTCACTCTGCCTCTTAAGAAAGCTCATCCTTCTTTAAAAGCTCCGCTAAATAGATCAATTCTAGAGGATTTGAAAAATTATTTCAAATTGATTGATTTCTGTTATTTCAAAGTAGAAACATAAGCGATGATGATGTCCAAAATTTCTGGACTGAAATTTATGACTTGCTAACAGTGGAAGCTCTAGACGATGAATGAGGTGATTAGGAGTACAGTTAATTAATTGAAATATTTTCTTTATTTATGTAAATTTGGATTAATAGTAATGTTTCTTCCTTAAAAAAGTTTATATAAATATTCTTTTTGCTTTCAATTACCAAATAAGTACAATAAATATGATTATTTGAAATTATAGTGTTTTTTTCTAAATAATGTTTGTTTATTTGTAGAAACAACACATATTCATGACATTATTAATTTGATTTAAGATTCTAAATAATACAAATGATTAATGGTACCTTAAACTTTCCTATATTGTAATTCTTCGATTATAGGATATCATGTTAAATATATACATATAATTATGCCTCCTATTATGTTTTACTTCATTCCGAAACTTCATGTTTTTGGACATGTGTGGTTTTTCAAATAAGTAATTCAACTAAATTATAATTTACAAATAATAGATTATCTAATATTACGAGTATATGTAAGCCCTTAAGGTTTGAATTGTCAATGTAATGATTATAGCATGGTTGTAAATTAAAATTATCTACCATTATTGTGAATTGCTTTTTTAGCCGGAAAGAGTACTAAGCTATATCGTAATTACATCATATTTGGTTGTTTTAAAAGTATATTATTAATAAAACCATTGTAAAATTCTTTCAATACAATTGCGAAACTAAATTTATCTTTTAGGATGGAAGTCACAAGTTAATCCTGTATCTCTTCTACATATCATTTTCAGCATAAAGTTGATACCGGCTAAAAATTGTTAAAGACGACATAAAATAATGTATATCTATTAAGTGCCATTATGAACGCTTTACAAGAGTAATTGCATATCGAAAACGTGAAAAGTGGCAAAATAGATGGCCGTAATTAACCACAAAATCATTATATGCAACATTTTATGACGGCCAGTAGTACTTTTATATGTAATAACAGTATCCTACCGGTAATGAATTACGTATATGTATTGAAATTTTTACACGACTACCTTGAAAATGTTATATTTGCAATTATGCAATAAATTAATTCAATTCAACTAAGTTTTTATGGAATTATTAATTTTTCCAGATATTTCCCATTATTCTGTGATACTATAAATCAGTAATACTACGTTTAGAGATCTGCAATCTGATAGTTTATGATGTTAATACCTAACAAACACTCCACATCAGGTTTGTTGTATCACTGAAGTTTGGCAAATGTCCAGAAAAATCCTGTTCCTTTCAAAGTTCTTCCTTCGTCAAAAACAAACTTTGAACAAAGAATTAAATTATATTTTCCTTCATTTGAGAATATTTTATTTCAGAGCAGAAAAATATGAAATTGAATTCAATACACGAGGAAATAGAGTATACTTGTAATAAAACTTCTAGTCCTTTTTATCACCATCTCAATTTAATGAGGAAAACAAGTATTGCCTTAAATTTGTATTACACAAATTGATTTACTCGAGCTGAAATATATGAAAAGCTCTCTTTTGCATAAACTTAGGTAATCCATAATACCTATTAAAATTAATTTTCTTTCCACTAATCAGTGAACGAACACAATTTTATATTCAATACTGCTGTGATATTGCATTCATTTTGTATCTATAGCAGAAAATGATAGCGATATTTTAACGAGCATAGCACTGATAATAAAGAACTCTGAAATGTTATGGGACTAAAAGTCGTGTTAGGTTTTTACCGTAAATTATTTAATTAAATTTCATATAATGTAAATTTCGCAACCTAGTCAGCCAGTATAATATAATATTATTTTACTTCCAATGTTCCGGAACTAAATTATTGGGCGGAGTAACTACCTAATTGGCACGCGTATGCATATTTTCTTCTAACCCTTTGTAGCAGCCCAACTACGTGACCGATCAGAACTCGCGCGCTTTGTTCGTAAGTAAAATTTATCTTTTCGTATTATTAAAATTAGCCTTTGATGCCAAACGTATAAAAATGAATGTAACGTAAAGTAAAGTTATAAATAGTAAAGTAAGCACCCTTGAAGATCTTTTATTTCCTTGGCGAACACGTTTTTATAATAAGTAATTTGTATCATTAAATGGCTAATGCCGTCCGCGAATTCGTTTTTAGGCGAGTTCACGTAGCTCACGTAGCTGATGTATCTCACGTGTTGTTTGAGTAGATGGCTACCACTTTCATAACTTCTACTCCTTTCTAGGAATAACCATTCTTAGACTACAGCTTCAAAGTCTCGTGCCAAGACGCCGACGCCCCGGGTTGTGAGTCTACATATTGCGAAGGGTAGTGGAATCTTATTTTTTTTATAAATAGAACATCGTAGGATAATTCCATAGAACATTGGATATTTTAGGCCCACCTGGAAGATATTCATTTTTAGTTATTATATTCTAATTGGCAGCAAACGTGGCATTACATAACTTTTCCTTTACCATCCAAAAGTGGTGCTTGTAAGTTTTCATAATAAGTAACTGAACTTTAAGTAAACTTTGCATTTCTAGTATTTATTACTACGACCTCAGAAGTCACCATCCCCATGTGTTATCGTTATACGGTATAAGGTTAGGTAATATTAAACATCTTAGAGTGGATGTTGTTCGCTAGAACTCTGTGTGCAGTAATAACCAATACTACACAGGTAGTAAGCAGTAATTTCACTCACTACCTCAGCATTAATACCTCACAGGACTATTGTACTTTGGCAAGCTCTATTGCATATTAATTTGATATCCTCAGTTGTTGACCACCTTCCAGTTCGTAAAACCGCAGGAAAACTACTGTTAGGACGGACATGCGTTTTATAAGGCTGCATGAAGGTAACTCTTACTGGATAGCAAATATTTATTCGTTACAGAGTTTCATAATAGTTCGATTCAAGACTAAACTAACCACATGAACTAGCTGCGTACACAATCTGCTGCCGCGAGGACAAAAATGGCTTTTCGGAAATGACATTTTGATCTGATGGGGACAAAGTAAGCTACCATATAAATTTAATTAACGTTTAACCTGTGATTCAAACAGCCACGAAGGGTTCTTTTGATATATTGTCGATGTAGTGCTAATCCAATTCGTGTTTGTGTCTTTAGTAGATAAAAGTGGTGTCTTTGACTTTTTTTCGTGTTTACTTTTAGCTTTCTTAAATATATGTTCGACTAAATCGTTTTATATCCAATAAAAACGGCAAAATGTTTTATATACTGAAGTTATTTTTTTAAAATAAAACGATCAGTGCGTGTTGGTTTACGATATAATATATTCGAATTCTAATCGCATTGAAATTGTGTTTTTTATTGCTAAAATATCTAAACATGGAAGTGAGTTGTTGTATTCAGTTTCATGAGTAAATTTAATGCTGGAGTAAAATGAATTTAGTTGATTTATAAAGTTATTCAGGTTTTTCATTTTTGTTTGAACACTGCAAATATATCGTCAACATATCGAATCCAAATTCTTGGAAATTATGGTAGAGATTCTTTTACTAAAATTTCAAAGTGACTCATGAAAATATTTGCAATGAAGCATGACAAATGATTTCCCATTGCTGTTCCATCAGTTTGGAAATAAAATAAATTTTTTATTGAATAAAAAATTTTGATTCATACATAGATTAATTAGAAGGAAAACTCTTCAACTCTTTGTTTGATAAAAGTATAGACTGAGCCAATCTTGTATTTAAAGAATCGTATTGTTCATAGGTACGTTATCACAAGAAAATTTTAAAAAAGAACTTCAGTATATAAAAGATTTTCCTGTTTTTAATGGATATAAAACAGATTTAGTCGAACATAAATTAAAAAAGCTAAAAATAAACGTGAAAAAAGTCGAAGACAACACTTTTATCTACTAACGACACAAACACGAATTTGATTAGCAGTACATGCAAAAATATATCAAAGATGTACAAAAATCTTTCAAAAACATACAAATAAAAACGTCACATATAAAACAACAAGTCACTGAAGAATAAATTGAAAAATCCAAAGATGACGAAGAAATTATTGGTAAATCAGGTATAACCAATTAAACGTGATGACTGCAACAAAAATACATTGGGACAAACAAGAAGAAACATCATACACGATATAAAGAACATTACCCCACAGAAAAAAAATCGGGCCGTCGCACACCACTGTATCAATACTGGACACCTAATCACTGAAAAACCTAAAACTAATAGAAAATTTTAACACCCAAGATATTTAAAAGCATGGGAGTCATATTACATTAATCAAAAAAAAAAAAAGATTTATTAAATCAAGAAAATGGACCAATACAAAATTCAAAATTACTAAAAAGAAGATTACAAAAATAACATTAAAAATTTAATATATAATAACCAGTAATTATTTAATTGAATTAAAACACTACGCCACACAGGACAAATTAATATTAAATCACATATGTTTTAACTATTATTAAAATCAAATTTACTTTTT